>NC_060949.1:13650284-13651654 GCF_022045245.1 Lucilia cuprina | reverse complement strand
TTTTTTCACTTTATATGGGACGATTTTAACACAAAATTTAATTTTAATTAATTATTTAATTATTTATCTTTTGCAATACAATTACAAATTATATTCTAACCTAATTTACCGAGCAGTGTGACGATGACCATAGTTTAGCAAACCAGAGACTAGCGTAGGAATCGATCTCACAACTCCCAAACTGACATGTTAGCACACTACCATCTAGCCTACCGGGCCACTCAAATTTATATATACACTACCTTTTTGTACCCGGCGTTGCCCAGGATTTTAAATATTTCGAAAGTATGTAGCTTTAGAACAGACAAAATTCACTTTTTAATGACAAAAAAGTTTTTTTACGTCTTTCATAATTTACCCCATTTTTTACCCATTTTGATCAAATTTTAGCAACAGAACTTTGCTAATATTAGATAACTAAATCGAAAATAATTCCGAGTTAACATATACAAAAAATTTGTTTTTCACCTTTTTCCCAATTTCTGATACCAGTTTTGTTCAAACTTTCGCAACTTTGGATTATACATAATTCTGTCATTTTAGAATAATAAATCGAAAATATTTTCGCATTAAAATAGCCAAGAAAAAGTTTTTATGCACAAAAATACCAATTTTTGACGCTTCCAGACGTATATCTTTCTATGTTCCGAATTTTAAGAAAATAGGTTCATCCGTTTAGGCGTGATTGACGCACAAACAAACATACAAATAAATAACTAAGCAAACTTTCAATGAAATTTTAAATATATATTAGGATAAATAGTAGAGTATTCAATTATTCGGGTTTTTGTCTTATTCGGTTTATTCGACAAATAATTATTTGAGGTTTTACGTTAGCCGGTTAATAATCGGATAATTAAAAATTATTCAGTTATTCGAACAAAAGGAAACTAGATGTTACTATTGCTTTTTACAATAATTTTCTTCATATTCTTTCAAATATGGAAAAGTTGATATAGCAAAAAATTAGAAAATTTATTTTAAAAAGAACAAAAATGTTTGAATAAATGAATATTTCGTAAATTTTACCATATTTATTCAAAATTCGCTTTTTTAATTTATGTAAATTCATTTTTTTAAGAATATTTTGCATTATACTAAAATATTTCGTACAATTTCGTATATACTACGAAAGAATTTCTTGGTGCGAAACAACGAACGATTCCACAGTGGGGCAGAATCGAAATTTTTTGGAAATAAATCTGACATTTCTAAACGGCTGATCCGATCGGGATAAAATTTGGCGTGAGCGTAGCGTAGTTTAAGTTTTGAAGATGAACCCTGCAGATGCCCAAGGGACGGCGCTGAGGCGGCTCAAATAGGGTACCTACGACATGTAAAATTTTTAAACTCGTGCCATTTTTTTTTTT
>NC_060949.1:13638066-13650184 GCF_022045245.1 Lucilia cuprina | reverse complement strand
AAAAATTCAAAATATTATTGACCTGTAAATTTTTATGAAAAAAAAAAACAAAATAAATTGCATCAACAAATGTTTTTTAATACAAAAACCTAATTGACACATCATATAACCTTTTTCTTACTTCAATTACAATAACAATTGATATTTCCATTTGCACACGTGCACAAAGATCGTAAAAAGCCATAAAATCATAATGAAATTTCTGTAAATTTACCACATTTTAAAAATTTACGAACATCTACAGGCAAACATAACTCTTTAAAGTTTACACACGCATATACATAAATGCGTGTCACACATAAAAAAGTGAATTTTCATTTTCTTAAGATTTACAATATTATAAAACTCATGAAATACTCTTTTGTACTCGTTTCATGAGAGAAATTTATTTTCCGCTCTTTAAATTTAAAAGTCACGAGAAAAAAAGATAAATTCACAAGAAAGTAAACAATTTATTTCGCTCGAATTAATATCACTCGAGAGAGAAATCAATTTAAACGCTCTTCCTACTCTGCTTCTATATAAATAAAATGCTGTTTTTAAGATTTTCAACGAGTTCTAGAATGCATACGTTTCCTTAAACACTAGTTCAATAATAACTGTTGCTAAAGAACTTATTGGAAATACTTAAGGACACAACAATGTTCCCAAAAAACTGGTTGTAGAAATAAATGCTATATAATTATTTCCATGATTTCTTTTCAAAAATCATCAAATAAATTTTCTTTATTATAGAAAAATTGTTAAGAAATAAAGAAAAGATGAAAATTTATAATAAAAATATTCAATTATGTAGAAAATATATAGTAATTTTACTGCTAAATAGTGAGTTTTTCTTAATCGGTTAATTAATAGAAATTATTCGGTTTATTCGTTATTTGAAATTTGACAATTTTCATTTATTCGAACGATTAATCGTAAAAAAATAGAAATGCTAATTTAGGTAATTTTATTAATGAACAAACAAATTCCAAAACAATATATAATTGCCCTTTTCCTACTGTTTAGTTTGAATTACTTAAAAATTCACAAATATGAGTTTTTGTCCAATTTAAATATTTTGTATTTAAAATAGTATGCCTACAAAACATACAGCAAACCTAGAAATCTCTTCTTACAACCTCAGACTTCAGATGGTAAGTGAAACGTATATTCGCTTCAGACCAGACAAAAGCCATAAGGCACAAAAGTACTAATTTTGAGAGTTTTTCGCACTTATCCCTATTTCTCCTTCTCGTCCAATTTTCGCAAGGAATGTTTACGAATACACAATCATGACAATTTAAAAACCTAAATCGACAATATTTCGGTTTAGAACAGAAAAAATCAGTTTTAAGCAGAAAAGTACAGCAATAATTTCAATTTTTAAACCTTTTATAAAATAAAAATTTTGTTTGTGAATAAGGGGATAAGTATATAAGTAGAAATTACTTTTGTTTCTTCATTTAAAAAATAATAATTTTACCGCGTTCCGTATTTTGCCCTTTCTGATTTTTTGAAATAAAGATATAACCAATTTAAACTTATAAGTAAAGATATATTTCTGTATAAAATTAAAAATAAGTCGGCCCAGAAATTTTTACCCAGTTTAATTTAATTTTTCTAAAAATATCTTTCGACTGATTACAGCAAAATACTTCTCAGGTATTTGAATATTTCCAGAAAGGTACCTAAACTATACATAATTACCCGTTTTTACTTGTTAAGTTTGATACCCACATGTATATTTTCTCCCTCTGGTCCAAGCTCAACGAAACTTTCCCAATACATATTTCTGACACTTTAAAATCTAAGTCGAAAGTATTTAGATTTAGAACAGACAAACATCACTTTTAAAGGACAAGACAGTACTTTTGCCCGTTTTTCATCATTTCTCCCTGTTCTACCCCTTTGACCAAACATTCACACAACTTTGCTAATAAAATTTCTTACACTTTATAATACTTACTACTAATAATCAAAAATAATTTCGCGTTAGAATATACAAAAATCAGTTTTCAAGCTCAAAAGTACCGATTTTCCCAGTTTTTAGCCCTTTTTCCTAATTTTGATACCGGTTTTGTTCCAACTTTCTTAACGCAACTTTGTTAATACAAATTTCTGACATTTTAGAATGCTAAGTCGAAAAAATTTTCGCATTAAAATAGCGTTTTTCGTCGTTTTACCCATTTTTCCCCTTCTAGTCCAATTTTCGGAAAGTTATATATCTTTCTATGTACCAAATGAAACGAAAATCGCTTTTTGTACTCGGCGTTGACCGGGATTTTAAATGATTTATAATATTAAATCTAATAGCTAATACCCGGTGTGCTACGCTACCCCTATCGAAATTAAATACATAAGAATCAAAACAAGTAAGAGTGTTATATTCGGCTTTGCCGAATCTTTTATACCCACCATCAAATCACTGATATATAAATGAACTTTAATATTTTGAATATTTTATTATTATGTATCGATATCAATAAGAACATCAGGGTAAGATTTGAAAGAGGTCCATTGATGGGGGTTTTACTATTATGTATAGTATTTATACATATATGGACCAATTCTCATAAAAGTCTGTAGGAAGATTTCAGTTCCTTATTTGTTTAAAATTTCATCGATCTACTTGTATTTTGAAGCCATTAAAGATCATTAAAGTCATAAAATATGGTAGTGAGAGTTTAAATCAAAATTGTTTTATGGCGAGTTGCATTGCGGTATTCGTATTTTTCGCGTTATTTTCTGGGGCGGAATTTATATCCTCATAAAAATTGATAGAGAGATTTCGGTTCCTATAAAAGAGATAGAGATATTAGCTTACACAAAACTAGTTTATGTTGAATTTCATAAATCTACTAGTATTTTTAAGCCAGTACTGAGCTTAAAAGTCATTTCCTGAAGGGGCCTTATATGGGAGTAGCGTCAACTATAGACCGATCTCCGTAAAATTTTGTAGAACGATCTTGGTTCCTACAGGTCAGGTTTATATCGAATTTCATCGGTTTACTCGTTTTTTATTGCTTTACTCGTTTTTTTGATGGAGAATCGGTCCATATATGTATGTATAAATAACTTTACTCCCTGTAAAAATTAGCACTGTCAATAGTAAAACCCTCATTACTGGACCTCTTTCAAATGTTACCCTGATGTTCTTATTAATATCGATATACAATAATAAAATATTGAAAATATCAAAGTTCATTTATATGGCAGTGATTTGATGGTGAGTATATAAGATTCGGCATAGCCGAATATAACACTCTTACTCGTTTGTATTTAATTTATATGGGAGGTGTCGCTTCCCTCATGGGTAGTCCGCCAATTTATTACCTAAAATGTTTACATGGATGTTGAACTGAATTTAAGATTCTAACTGTAATAGTTTCCAAGATAAAGGACTTTTGCCACGCCCCCTATCGCTGGTCCGCCCACTTTTTATCCCATATAATCATATTGACACTAAAGTGCCTCCGAAAAAAATTTGAGAACTCTAACTGTTATATTATCTCAAATATACGAATTTAATATTTTTTAATGTGGGTGTGGTTCCTGGCCCACTTGAAAATTCCAAATGAAAAGTATTCTATTACATATTCCAGACATATAAGAATACGCTGCACAGTGGTATAGGAAAAAAAGGGAAGTAATTCGGTAAGAGGAGGTGTTGTCGAGTTTAGGTTTTGAATTTGGAACTTATAGGCCAACCAGGGGCCCGGCGGGGGTCCTCAAAGTAGGACACCTCGGCTATGTTAAATTTTTAAAACGATCCTATTTTTTCATTTGAGTTCCGACTTAAAAAAAATTTCGTATATAGAATCTCCTCATCGAGCACTATAATGAATGCTGTAAATTATCTCTTATAGTTTAGGAGATCTTCACATTTGAAAATTAAAATTTTAAAATTTTTACCGTCCTTACTTTAGTTTTTTGATAATAGCGGGTCCAAATATTCCCGATTTTCGCCATTTTTTATTCGCTTAACAACAAGTTTATATATCAAGCAATGAAAGAATTATGTAAAAATTATGACTGAGTCCAAAGTTATATGCATTTTAATACAAAAAATTAAAAAAATGCGATTTTTTGGCATTTTTTGGGAAAAAAGTATCTTTTTCTTTTTAAGTTATCTAAAAAGTTTTTAAGAAGATGTATATAGAATTTATACTTTTTCGAAATACATAAAATACTATAATTGAAACAAAACCTCAAAATATTTTATACCGAGGAGACCAGATCCATCCAAAAAACCATATTTTTATGGAAAATTCAATTTTGGGCAAAAATTCTCAAATCGCATAGTCGATAGCAAATTATAGTGACCTGTTTTATATGACCCAATATGTTCTTAATCATTTTGTAACGGGTTTCGATAACCCCGCCCCTGGTATGGATATAATAGGCAAAAAACCAAAAAATCCCATTTTTGGGATTTTTAAAACTTTTTTGGGAATTCCGGGATTTCTAACAGGAAAATACCTAACTGTAAAATTTCATCAAAAATATTCAGAAATAAAACTTTTATTTCAATTTGAAAAATTTGTATCTTCGCAAAAACTGAATAAAAAACATTTTTTAATTTTTTTAAAAAAAAAGTATTCCGCGAATTTTTTAATTTTCAAAAATTATATACAGTTTTGAAAAATAGACAAAATTACCTTTCCATTGATATATAACATGCCTACCTAATGTTTTTTACGTGACAAATTAATTAGAGAATTTACCTAGTAATATTATTTTCATCCATAAGGTAAACTCTTAAATTTGTTACATATATTAAAAATGTTTAGGTATTATTTTTTAAACTGTAATGATTTTTATCCCTATAGGTCATTTCAATAGGTAGTGACCTATTGAGGAAAAATTCATAACATAAGGGAACCTTAGACATATTAGGTAGAATATCATAACCCTTTAAAAAATAATTTAATTTAAGTACCTGTAATTAATATATAAGACAGTTTTATATTTGTTTGTAATTATTTGTAATTTTCTAACCATGGCGATCGTACTAAAAAAATTATTTTTGCTCCATTTTATTTTAACACTCTTCAGCTCCTTTTCAAGATAAAGTCAACTTCTTATTGAAATATATTGAAACTGCACATAAAAATGAAGTGGATAAAACTGATATATGTAAAATTGAAAATTTTATAAAATCAGTTGATATAAAACGGAAGAGTGTTCGGTATTCCATTGCTAAATTTCAATCAAAATTTTCTGATTGGCTGGATGAATGTGTAAAAGTTGCTATTTGCTTATCAACTGTTGGTGCTCCCTGTAAGCAGTATGAGGATTTGAGCTCAAAATCATAGAGGAAAATGTTATCAACTTCACAAGAAACCTTATCTAACGAAGAAGCTTCGGACACTTTTAAAGCAATGTTAAGAATAGAAAAACAGCCTTTGGATGCATCACCAAGACGACTGAACAGAATACCCACACCATCATCTGATACAATGTTCACTGAGGAAGAAGCTATGTTGCAGCTGGGATTAAGTTGTGATAACTACATATCGTTAAGAAAGACGTTATATGAAAAAGGAGTGGATGTTTTACCATCATATGACAAAATAAATGAAAAGAATATAAGCATTATACCATCTCCTATTGAAATAACTGATCGGAAGGCTGTTATTGGACTCGGCGCTCTACTCGAAAATACTGCTTTAAGGATTGCTTCTGACTTTTCTTCAGACCAACTAAAAAAATAAATTCTTGTGATCATCAACTCATTTGTAAGTGGGGATGTGATGGATTATCAGCACTCTCGGAATATAAACAAATCAACACAAGTGAATCATCTTCCGAGTATAAAAGTGTATTTATGGCATCGCTAGTTCCATTAAGAATTCGAAAGAATGTTGACAGCGATTCTCCATCAACCAGTTTCGATGATATTTGGAAGAATTCGACTCCAGGATCCAAAGCTTTTTGTAGGCCAATAAGCTTTGAGTTTATAAAGGAATCCAAAACAACAACGCAAGATTTGATAAATCGTATTGAAGCAGAAATTAAAATCTTGGAACCTATAACAGTCGAAATAGAAAATTATTCGTTTAACACGTCCTATGATTTAAAACTTACAATGATTGATGGGAAAGATGGAAATGTCATTACAGGAACATCATCTACTTGGTACTGCTACATATGTGGTGATAAAAATCAGAATTTTCGAATATTTCCAAGGAAAGGTCAATAAATGAGGAAACATTACAATTTGGAATATCCCCCCTACATGCTCACATACGATTTCTGGAACATTTTCTACATTTAGCATATGATTTAAAGTACAGAAGCATACCGGAAAATGCAAACAAAAGTGCAAATAACAATAAGGAGTTAATGGAAATGAGAGCCAGTGAGAAAAGAAGAATTCAAGAGGAATTTAAAAAGCGGATGTGATTAAATATTGATAAAACACTCATAGAATATGAAAGCACAAAGATGGTAATACCGCTAGACGTTTTTTCAAACATTTTGAAACTACTTCCGAAATAACCGGAATTAATATGGATTTACTGCAAAAGGTCAATATTATTCTAATGGCGATAAATAGCAAGCATAAAGTGAACGCAACAAAATTTGGAGAGTATTCTACAAAAGTTTCTAAATTACTTTTGGAATTATATCCATGGAAAGAAATGACACCTACAGTTCACAAGATATTATGTCATGGAAAGGAGAGCTTACAGAAGAACCCCAAGAATCGAGGAATAGAGACTTTAAGCATCTAAAGGACGGTAAAAATTTTAAAATTTTAAATTTAAATGCGAATATCTCCTAAACTATAAGAGATAATTTACTGCTACGAAATATATTTTAAATCGGAACTCAAATGAAGAAATAGAATCGTTTTAAAAAATTAACATAGCAGAGGTGTCCTAATGTCAAAACATAAACTCCTCTTTGTGCATACCAAATTTCATTAAAATCGGATTAACCGTTTAGAAGTTACCGGATTATTTCCCTCTTTTTTTCCTATACCACTGTGCGCTGTAAAAATTTCAAGCAAATCGGTTCAGCCGTATAGTAGTCTATAGCGTTCAAACATACAAACATATAAACATACAAACAAACACACATTCATTTTTATATATATAGATAGATAGAAAGATCAATTAATATTGTCTTTGCTTTTTACCCCTGAAATAAATATGACGAAATTTAAATCTACATTCAAATTATATAATTCAAAACAATTTTCACAAAATTTACCAAAATTACACATTTTCGCCCTTTTCAAAATTCTTTCCTGCTACGACATTTTTTATATAATAAAAGTCGTATGATTTATATGTTTATGTTTATACGATTGGTATAAAACAATAACAAAGCTTTTTCACTTTTTTGAGATTACATAAAAATACATCCCTGATCTAATACAACGAAGAGGGCCATGTCAAAATTTTCCATCAGTATTTTACTTGATGTAGTAAGGTTTCATTACTTATTGTGTTTGGACGATCGCATCCTTTAAATAAATAATATTTATTGACGTAGAGAAAAAGTTTGTACTAATTTTTTCCCTTTCTGATTTATGTTTAAAAAATGCATATTAATGCCTTCTAAAACAGTCTTAAAGTGTTTGGTTCAAATTTCATAAATTTCGATTCAGTCGTTGTCATAATAAGACGTAATTGCATCAAAAAATGTAGCAAAAATACAAATATTTCCTTTGCAGTTTAATTTGTCAAAAATATTGATATTAATGTAGGGTTCTTACCTTTTTATTTAGCCAATTTACATATGAGTTAATGTTTTTTTTTAATATTTATGTTAATTAATTCATGTGACAATTTTAAATAATATTACAAATCTCTTTTTGTTAAATATTTTAAAGAACTAATGTGCACTATCTGAAGTTTTCTCAACACTACTTTTCTCTGACTCCATCTTGTATGTCTTTTGTATTATTCGCTATTGCTTTGGCGAACAATTAACGAATTGTCAAAAAGGAACAGATAGGATTAGTGTTGTAAGAACACAAATACCCAAATATGTAAATTTTGCGACTACTTTGTACGGACCCAAAAATTTCGGTCGTAATTTCATGCCGGTGCCGTCTGAGTACGTTTTATTGCGACCAGATCACCCAAATCATATTGCTTGGCTGCAATTCTGTTCTTGTCGTAAGTTTTCTTGTTTTCCGTATGGTTTTCAAAATATTTTCTCTGGCGTTCTTACGAATTTGTTCACGATGCACTCTTTCGACTTGACCGTTTCCTCTTGGCACTCCGGTAGCGATTAACAAGTGTTGAATATCTTCCTTTTTACAGTACTCTTCGAATTCTTTCGAGGTAAATGCTGTACTTCTATCGGTGATAACACGTACCGGGTTTCCAAAAATAGCTGTTTGTTTTTGTAATTTATCCACTACTTTTTTGCTGCCTGTACTTTTCGTAGGATGAAGCCAAACGAATTCCGAAAATGCGTCGACAATTACCAGAATGTGATTGTATAACTTTTTTGTATTATCCATTGGTCATGGTCTAAATGGTAAGTTAGAAGTGGCCTATCTGATTTGTCTATCGGATTAAGCAATCCTTCTTTCCTTCCCGCCTTTGAATCAGTTATGATACCTTAGCTTCCAGTTTTGGAATAAAAAATGCTTTTTGACCAAATCTTTTGTCTTTTTTGTTGCGAAGTGTCCTTGACGATGTGCCATTTCAATCATTTCTTTCTCCATGCTCTCGGGTATTGCTATAAGTTCCTTAGCTGCATCTTTATGAACTATATCATATTTAATAAAACAATCTTCATACGTGCTCATCTCCAAAACTTTGCGAATAGCATTAATACGATCGTCACTTTTTTGAGCTTTTTTTATGCGATGTTGTAGACTATCTTGTATCATCAGACACGCTACACGGCCGAGAGAGTCTACATGTCTCATTTTCGTACCCGATCGGTGTTCTATGATGTAATCAAAATCTTGAAGAAAAAGTGCCCAACCCGAAATGCGAGCAGGAACAACTTCTTTGCGCATGGTCATTGCGAACGCGTTGCAATCGGTTACGATTTTAAATTTCAGACCCATGACATAAGTTCTCCATTTTTTCAGCGCTTCTACGATAGCTAGCACCTCCAACTCATACGAAGGGTTCTTTTCCTCAGCTGGTGACGTCTTTCGGCTCATGTATCAACAGGGTGTAGTTGCATGTCCTCTAAATCTCTCTGAAAAAGTACTACTCCGTAACCATGCATACTAGAATCTGTGTGGATTTCTGTTTCAGCTTTAGGATTATAAAGTCTAAAAACCGATTTGCTCGTAAGTGCATTTTTCAATTGTTGAATCGCAAGTAGTTCGTTATCGCCCATCTTGAACTTAGCATTTTTACGAAGAAGATCCGATAATAGTTTAGCGACCAATGCGTATTCCCGTATAATGCGTCGAAAGAATGACGTAAGTCCTAAAAATCTTTGCAATGCTTTCACATTAGCTGGAATGGGGAAGTTTTTAATTGCAGAAATTTTTTCGTCTGCTGGGTAAGTATATTGATGAGTTATATATTCTATATCCCAGGAATTTAATATTTCTTCTCAAAAATTGGATCCTCAATTTTAGCACGCATTTCTTCATTTAAATGACCGAGTTCCAAAATATCGCAAAGTTGTTGGTCTATAGACATAGAGTGAATCATTTCGTGAAATTCATTTTGCGCTGCTGCAATTGGATTGACATCCAACGTGGGTATATATTCATCGAAGCTTACTAACGTCTTTGATACAAAGTTCCCAGTGTTGTTGAAATTTGTCTCGATCGATTATTAAATCAACCTGATTTAAAACGTCGTTTCTAATAATAGCTGAATACAAAATATCACCCTCTTTTACAACATAGAAAACAATATCCAGCTCAATGTTATCTGATTTTACCAGGCATTTAAGACATCCCACTGTCGTTATTGTTTTTCCACCAATACCTGCGAGATTTTTTGTTCCGGATTCCAACGTTGCATCGCCTATCAATAAAAGAGTATCATAACGGAGTAAACTAATATCGCTGCCAGTATCGACCAATGCAAAGAGGGATCTTCCTTACACCTCAATGTCCTTAAAGATTCTTCTCGAAGCTGCAGGTATATCGTCTGTCAGGGTATGATCAACTTTTTTTCTTCCTTAATCCTCTCATCTTTAGGTTTTTCGACTTGCTTTATTGTGCTGCACTCAAATGATTACGGAACGACAATTGTTCGAAATGTGGCCCTGATCCCCACACTTAAAACATGTTACAGTGTCTTCGGTCTTTAAATCTGTGACCACTTCCATGCTGCCTTTGAAATTTAACGATTTCGCGGGTGCACTCATTTTCTCGTACACAATTATTTTCACTTTCAGCTCTAAAATATTTCGGGCTTGGTATAAAATGGACTTATTTACTTTGGGTAGTCATCTTGTCTACCACGAAGGGTATTCATCTTGTCGCGATGTGAAGGCTTAAGCGCAATGAATCCTATGGGCCATGCTGACAGAGTCAGCTCTGCCCTACCCCTCAGCTCTGCCCTACCCCTCAGCTCTGCCCTACCCCTTCCCGTAGGGCTTTTGCACATCGGCGTGCCGACGAGCGCATTGTTGAGCGACATGGCGCCAAACCCAGTGTAGCCACAAATAGGGCCTGTAGACTATCAAAAGGTATACTTAAGGGAAAACCCCCTTGGTGAGACCCCGAAATTGCGAAAACTCGAGAACTGGTATCTGGTCTCTTTATAAGTCAAAAGTTAATGAATTTGAAGAAATTTCTGTAGTTCTATAGAAAACTCATCAGATACGAGTCGTCTTTGTAAGATCCTGTCTAAATCTCTTTCCCAAGTTATATACAAAAAGCGGACGGAAACTGGACTGCAGGTAGTCAAGAGACACTGGAACTCCTAATCCTATAATCAGCATGGTATTGACCTTGTTAATACCACTGCAGATGTTTCAATAGATGATGACATCGTCCGCTGGGCAATAAGGAGTTTTGACATCTATAAATCACCTGGCCCTGATGGCATCATTCCAGCGGATCTACAAAATAATTTAGATCGTATCATTCCCTGTCTAAGTAGTATTTACAAGGCCTGCTTACACTGGTCTTACATTTCTGTTCAGTGGACCAAGTGTAACGTGATCTTTATCCCTAAAGGGGGAAAGACATCTCACACCAAGGTAAAAGAATTCAGACCCATTAGTCTGGCGTCATTTTTGCTTAAAACTCTGGAGAGAATAATTGATATCAATATCAGGATATCTATTAACAAATCTCATCTTTCAAACTCTCAGCATGCCTACATGAAAGGTAAATCTGTTGAGACGGCTTTACATCCCCTGGTTGGGTATTGTGGTGGTTTGTCAAAATAACAAAAGTAAATTAATTAAAGAGTTTGTTTTGTAACCGACAGTGTTTGCTGTTGGCTACGCTATTGCTTTTGCCGATCTTACCTTAATAAGGGCAAAAGGAGATTTTCTGAATAAAATTCAAGGCAATGTAGTTGCCGATTTGAGTCTTAGTCTTAATCTGTTTTATTTGTGGCCAAGGGGCTCTTTTTATATAAAATTTACATATCTTCTTTACTATTCTAACTTATTCTAATTTACATTCTATCTTGCTTAATCCTATTCCATACATGCACTTATTCTAATTTCGACAGTTGCAACTTGAAGAGTTGACCAATCAGGTTGTCTTCAAATTGGGGAATTGAGTGACTTTAATAATGTCACTCAAACACCAATATGATCCCTTTAAGCATTCGTCACATTTCATTCAAGTGCAGCTTGATCGATTTTGTTTATGTTTGGAGTGTGCGGTATATGTGTATGTACGTGTGTGTGTTGATGTCAGTGGTGTGTAATGCAAGAGCACACTACAGTATATTGAAAAATACATGAGCTATGGAATCTTCACTCTGGTTGCCTTTCTCGATATTGAAGGTGCTTTTAATAACGTCAGATCTTCAACTATCTGTCAATCCCTCTCTCGGAGGGAGAACTTACTATCTGAACGGACTATTGCGTCTTCACTGGGTGATACAACAATCTGTAAAAATGCCATCAGGGGCACCCCTCAAGGAGGGGTGTTGTCCCCTATTCTTTGGAATATGGCAATAAATGAACTATTGGTTAAACTTGACTCACTAGGGTTGCTTACGCTGAC
>NC_060949.1:13635909-13637966 GCF_022045245.1 Lucilia cuprina | reverse complement strand
AATATCAAATCAATTTTGGTTCCGATTAAAATATTCTGTTAATCTTTTTCGATAAATGTTATGTGAAAGAGAAAACACTCGTAATTCATTCGGTAAATGATTCCAATTTCGTGCAATTGTAATGAGAAAGGATCTTTCAAAATCGAGTTATTTATTCTAGGAATAAAAATCTGCACATTCCTAGTTGAATTTATAAAATTAAATATCTCACGTAAAAATTTTGGCGTAGCAATTTTAATAATTCTATAAAATGTTAATAAATATCTCAAAGTTACAAAATTCTTAAAGGAACACATTAGAAAACGCTCGACATATGGTGATATATGATTGTAATTTTGCTGATCATTCCGAAACTGATTAATATTCAGATTATAGAGTCTAATACCAAACACAAAACGTACTATTTTGTGTATTAAAAGTCTAACTTTTGCAATATTTCTAGAGGTTGTACTTAAAAATATTACTAATCCATATGAAATTTGTGACATCAGTAAAGCATGAGCTACCCTATTTCTGACGTGAAACGGCATGTAAATATTAAGACTATACAGTCGGCGGAGAGTAAAACAAACCTTTTTATATACACAATCTATATGATATGAAAAGTCAAGTCTATCATCCAATATAATTCCCAATATCTTAAGTTTATCAACAATTTCAATTTCTCTTTGTCCCATATGTATCATTGAACTATCAAGATTCAGAGAACCAAATTTCATTATCCTCGTCTTATTTACATTTAGTATAAAGAAATTGGAAATCATCCACGAATTAACCGTATCCAACACCACATTAACCCTACTTTGCAAAATCTGCCCTGAACTATTACCATGAATAAGTAATTGAATATCGTCAGCAAAAGCATATACACAACAAGTCTCAGATTCAATCACATTAAACAAACTATTCAAATACATAGAAAACAATAACGGTCCTAACACGGATCCTTGAGCAACGCCTGATTTTACTTCCCTTTGATGTGACTTACGACCAACGAAAGATACAAATTGACTTCTCTCAGTCAAGTAGGAGTAGATAAGTAAACACGATATCCTAGAAAATCCAAATTCATTGTTCAGTTTCCTAACAAGATTTATGTGATTAATGCGGTCAAATGCTTTGGAGAGATCCAGCGATACTAATATGCTTGTCATTCCCTTATTCAAATTCTCTCTAACAGACTCAGTTATTCCCAATAAAGCAGATGAAGTATTACAATTACGACGGTAACCTGTTTGCCGATCATTTAATAAAGAGTTTTCCACAACATTATCCATAATTTGGCTCTTTATTACATGCTCAAATACTTTTGATAGTATAGGCAATAGACTAATTGGTCTCAGATTCTCCTTTTAATATGATGTACCAGTTTTTGGTATAGGGATGACTTTCGCCAGTTTCCAATTCTTAGGAAATGTTGAACTTGTCAGTATGGAATTAAATAAATGCAAGATGTAATCACCTATTAAGGGAAAAATTATTCTTAAAAATTTTAGTTGTAAATCATCTACACCACAAGCATTAGACTTGATTTTATTTAATGCCACATGCATTTCAAATGAATCAATACATCTAAATGAAAATCCATGAATGCTGTCAAAGTTTATGTCATCAAATAATTCTTCCGAATTATGGTTTAAGCCCTCTAAGAAGTAGTTATTTGCCTCATTAACATCCAATTCCCCACCTACCGAGTCAACATTATCACAATTTGCCACCCTTAAATAATTCCACATTTCCTTAGTATTTGCATTTTCAAACAATCTATGAAAATAGCCTTTTTTTATTCTACGAATTGTCCTTTTGGCCCTATTTCTATATTTACAGAATATCCTCCATTTTGAAGGAGTGGGATCTGCAATATAACCTTTGTATGCTATATCTCTAAGTGATCGTGAATATATTATGTCTCGAGACGTTATCCATTCTACTCTTTGTTTTATTTTGAACCGTGATATAGGTACAAAGGATAACATCTTTGAGATCAGAGAATCAAGCATACACGTCTTTAGATCAATATCAGTCGTAGTATAGAAATTAGAAAAGTCTTCCTCTAA
>NC_060949.1:13581111-13635809 GCF_022045245.1 Lucilia cuprina | reverse complement strand
AGTTTGCTCATCAGCTCAGAGACTGACTGATCATCATCTTTCTTAGGAAGATCAGAGGTTTCGTTGCTAACCGTGATTTAGTATGCCTTACGCTTCGAGGAAGTTACTCGGTGCTCTTGCTGCACTACTCAACAAATTGTTGAGGCAATTATTAGGTTCAGTTGATCTATATATCTATGTCAGATAGATCAGTTCATTTCGGACTACCAAATATGTCTATAGATGTTGCGGAAATTACAGGTACATCTCAGTAGTGTGGTTGCGCAGGCTTTAAGAGGTTAAGGAACGCAGTAGGATGGATTATTAAATTATTTATTGTAAATAATACAATTTTTTATATATATTTCATGTTTCTAAGTTCCATATTATAAAAAAAAAATTAAAAAGTACATTTGTATAGGTTTTCAGTTAATCCGGGCATACTTTAAATTTTAGAAAATTTAAAAAAGGACTTTATAATATTGAACTTAGAAACATGAAATTAAGTACGTAGAGCCCGGAATAGGTGAGAATACATTTAAGCGGACTTTTGGAATTTTCTATAACATTAAACCTAGAAACATGAAATTTAGTACGTAGAGTCTGGATTAGTGAATATACATAAAAAGAGACTTTTTTTACTTATTCATTCTACAAAAGGTACTTTTTTTTAAAAGGTACTTTCTATAAAATTGTATCTAGAAACATGAAATTAATTATGTAGGGAGTAAGTGATAAACTATAAAAGAGGACTTTTTAATTAATAGCTTTACGTATCAATTAAATATGCCCGTTTAAATAATGTTTAATAACAAACTGTACCGGATTTATTTACAGGACATAGGTGGCTCAGAATTTCATAAGCACCCAGAATATATCACCATTGATGGTTGTGGAGGGTATAAAAATAACCATTTTAGTTCAGAGTGACAGAAGTCTAATGATTGGTACTTTATTATCATTTCGATTAGTATTGAAAAATATTGATTACATTAATTTATTCAATAGATTAACCTTGCTTCAAACTGGTAGAACTATTTTTTAAGTAAAAAAAACTAATATCCCGAAACCGGTTTCTGAAAGAAGTTAAAGAATCGATATTTTAATCTAGAAAGTAACTTTTTGAAATAAGACTATTATTTTGCGTAACTCAAATTAAATCTTTTTCTAAAAAGATAAGGAATACCACTAAAACAGGGAAGAAAAATATTTATGATAATCACCACTGACAATTACAAAAAAGCATAGCACTGCTTTATACTGTTGAAAAAAATATCTTGTAGAAATTACAAATGGAATGATAAATATGAAAATTAATGAACAATTTTTTAGTATTTAGTAAAATTTTACTGAACACATACTGTTATTTTTTCCGTAAACATTAAAAATTTACTGAATACTTAAAATATTTTCAATAACTAGTAAAGATTTACTGTAATTAGTAATGCAGTGAAATTATACTGCGTAGTGCCCATATAATTCAGAAACATAGATGGGCACTTTGCAGTACCAGTAAAATTGCAGTAAAAATATGTTTTTACTGTTTACCAAAAAAATTTTAGTATTCAGTAAAGTTTTACTAATAACTGAAAAAATAAGTATTCAGTAAGCTTTTACTAGTAAGTGAAAAAAATTTCAGCAAATTTTACTGGTTACTGCAAAAAATTCAGTATTTTACTGATTACTCAAAATGTATTTACACTTTTCCGTACAGTCTAATAATTTACCGAAAATTCTATTTGTATCTAGCACCTAGCACCTTTTCTAGCATTTTTCAAATATTTTTTTGGCCCTTTTTTGTTTTCGATTGTTTACAAATTATGTGCATCAGGTTGTATTAGTTATACGTATAATATTCCAAATAAATAATTTATATATATTTTTTATACCAATTGAAAAATTCTAAACATATTTTTTTCAGAACAATAAAAATTACTCCAAAAAATGTACTACCAACAATAATTGTTTCAGTATAGATACTATAAAAAAAAATGCGTCACAGGCCCAGAATATATCAAAAAACTAAAAAAATGCATTTTACATACGTTTTTAAGAATTTTTAGAGAGAGTTTCCTTCAAATATTTTGGAACATTGAAAAACGATGAAGTTATATGATCCTGCAATGAGATATTTGGTAGATGTGGCTTTATCAGTTCCATCTAAAAAAATAAATTCCTGTACACACATTCATTCATACATACATACATACATACATACATACATACTTTTTTGTTTATAGTTATGGTAGATCGTTAAAAACGGTAACAAAAAATTTGTTTGTTATTTATTAAAGAAAAATTTTAAAAAAATATTCATATTCCTCAGAATTTCATTGGTCAAAACATTAGCACCCCCAATAAAATGATTTTTTAGATCGAATTTTTCTTTTTTTTATTGATTTTAATTTGTATTAATTAAATTTTAATTAGAAATTAAATTATACGTATAAAAACATCTTTTTACTTTGTTTTTTAATGATAAAATTATTTTTTTCATCACTTTATTGGCGGTATAGCACCAGGCATCTAAATCGGAGGTACTACTTTCATTGTTTCTTAAATAAAATTAAGAAACGACGAAAAAAATCTTAAAAATGTTAAATTATCTATAAAATTAAGTTTTAAGGTGATTTTGAACTGAAAAAGATTTAAATCCATCTACTGCTAACGATAATATACCGATCTTTGAACCAAATTTCGAGCAAAATTTCAATATTTGGCAACTCAAGCCGTCCGCGGAAGTTTAAGAGAGACTTAAAAATCATGGAATCTTGATGAATAGATAGAATAATGCTAAACCAAGTTAGTTAGTTAGTTTTAAAGGAGGATGTATACACATCAAATCCGAAGAAATACACCTAGGCCTCAATCTGGCCTGTTGTGCGCTTCTCAACCAGTTCCACGGGTGGGAATCGAACCCACCACCTCCAGTTTACCAGACTAGAACACTAACCACTAACCTACCGGAGGCCACGCTAAACCAAGTTAAATTTAACACAAAAAGTTCACAAAATTAAAATATTTTGAAAATTCAGAATGTCGTACGTAAATTACTGTTTGGTAATTTATACTAATACAGAAATGGTACGATTTATTGTAAAAACTACAAAATTAAATTCTAATAATAAAAGGAAATAACATTTATGTTTTTTATTTACGCATTCCGTTATTGCTTGCACTTCTGCCTGGAAACTTGTGTTATGATTTGGTAAACGATGGTATATTTCTGTTTCTGGGTCTTTAATATAGAAACCCAGCCCCACTTTGTCCCCCAAAGTTTCAAAGTTTCCGACATAGTCTGTGTCTGGTATACGATCAGGCAATTCTGATGATTGTGTAGAACCTTCCAACGTGTCCAGTATACATTGATGACGTGTCCTATATCCGCTTTTGGCTAGTTCGCCTAAAGTAAAGAGCCGTTCGGCTGTAAGCGCCGCCTCATATCTTATATATGTTTCAATGGGTGGAACATCTAGCAAAGTTTCCAGAGCCTTGGTTGAAGTAGTACAAATGGCACCACTTATACCCAAGCAGCATGTACGCTGAACTCCCTGTAGTAGTTTGAAATTGCACTTTTTGTCTAAAGCAGTCCACCAGATTATTGAAGCATAAGCTAGAATTGGTCTAATTACACTTTTATAAAGCCAATTTGTCATAATAGGACTAAGACCCCATTTCATGCCTATAGTTCTCCTACATATTGCCCAGCACCGATATGCCTTGTTGATCCTATCCTCTATGTAGTGTCTCCATTTTAATTTCCGGTCGAGGATTACACCTAAGTACTTAACTTTGTCTGTCACTGGGATCTTCATGCCCAGGAAGCAAGGTTCAGTATACGTAGACATTTTTGTCTTTCTTGTGAAAACACAGATTTCCGTTTTTGGCGGGTTAACATTGAGGCCTCTCTGTTGAGCCCACCTTAAGGCCGTATTCAGAGCCACCTCAGCTCTTCGTATGCATAGCAGACAGGTCTAAGTCCTTTCTCAGTTAGGGTCCTTAGGAGGCTATTAATCGTGGTAACCCAGAGTAAAGGTGACAAAATGCCACCTTGTGGTATATCGCGAAATACCTCGTATTGTATTATACCACAGGGTTGCATTTTGTCACCTTTACTCTGGGTTACCACGTACATCTCGCAGCTTATCCATCTGTTCCTTAGCATGTGGTTGATCTTGTTGCGGAGCACCCGGTCAACATACAACTGGTCTAGGGATTGGATAAGGGTTATTGAAGGCGCCTTCGATGTCAATGCATACTTCGTTTAAAGCGGTTTCCACCAATCGACCCTTTACGTAAGCATGCTGCTTAAATTTTAGGTCTTTGTCGGGTATACTACTTTTCACCATACCATCAACTATCCGTTCCAAAGTTTTAAGTAGGAAGGACGTAAGACTTATCGGTCGATAAGACTTAGGTATCTAATAGCTAGGTTTCCCTGATTTAGGTATAAATATTACCCTTGCATCATGCCATTTAATGGCAGGATTGCCCCTTTAACCATATCAGATGTAATTACAATTTCCGTGTTAGCCTCCCCTTTCTCCAATATCGGTTCATCTATGTTATTCGATATACCGGGTGGAAAATGAGAGTCCATTAGGAGTTTCATTGTCTCATCCACAGCCTCCTGCTCGTATCATCGACCATAGATTCTGGTTGATCATGAGTTTTGGATAGGAATTTTTTATCTTCGATACGTCATTTACGTCAATTTTCTTATATTCACCAAGTTTACTACGATACTCATCCCAGTATACTGTGGTCTTTTTACGCCGTGCCGGTTAAATAGTTTGCGAAGAGTCTTACCAAGGATCCGAATCTCCCCGGTTACCCAGGGTTTCTCCTGGGCAGATCTCCGCTCTCGCAGAGGGCAGCTGTCCTCGAACGATTCAACCAAGGCACTTGTGAGCATTTCTACTTTGGCGTCTATGCTCTCTTTATTTCGACATTGAAAAGTGTTCTGACATAAACGGTTCTTTAGTAAGGGACCGAACATTGTCCAATTAGTTTTAGACTTATTCCGATACTTTATCGGCTTTGGTGGCGGTCGTAGTATTTTGAATCTTATGTACCGATGGTCAGAAAAGGAGTGCTCGTCCAAAACTCTCCAATCCTGAATTTCGTTTATAAGCTCTTCTGAATATATAGTTATATCTAACACTTCTTCTCTGATTCTATTGACGAAGGTAGCTTTATGAGTCTTACAGACAATGAAATTAGTATTGTCGAATATTTTATTGAGGGCATAACTGATTCCAAAGTAAATAAGTTTATACCAAGCACGAAATATTTCAGAGCTGAAAGAGAAAATAATTGTGTACTAGAATATGAGTGCACCCGCAAAATCGTTAAATTTCAAAGGCAGCATGGAAGTGGTCAAAGATTAAAAGACCGAAGGCACTGTAACATGTTTTAAGTGTGGGGATCAGGGCCACATTTCGAACAATTGTCGTTCCGTAGATATAAAATGTTTTAAGTGTAAGGGGTTTGGCCACAAGTCATTTGAGTGCGGTACAATAAAGCAATTATTGTATAGTATTAAAATTATATCAAATCGTTATTTATGCAGTTGAAAAAAAGTGCAAAAACTTATAGCAATTTCAATAAAATTCTATGTGATCGACATCGTAAATCCGCTTTTTGGAATACATACAGTACGAATTGAAAAAATCCTAATCATAATATATCCTTAATCCAAATATCCTAATCATTGGGTTTGTACTGATGTTTGTAACATACAAAAATATTCGTCCTATAGCCACCTTAAAGTATACCAATCTGCATAGAATCGTTTTCTGAGTCGATAAAGCTATGTCCGTCCGTCTGGCTGGCTGTCCATGTAAACCTTGTGCGCAAGGTACAGGTCGCAATTTTCAAGATAATTGGATGAAATTTGGCACGCATGTTTTATTTGACGATCCTATTAAAAATGGTTAAAATCAGTCCATTATTTCACCTAGACTCCATAGAACAGAACCCCCCGAAATCTTAAAAGAATATGAAGTTTTTGAATTTGTATGAATTTTAAATTTATAAATATCAATATTTTTGACAAATTAAACTGCTAAGGAAACATTTGTATTTTTGCTACATTTTTTTATGGCGTTTTATTATGGCAACGACTGAACCGAAATTATATGTAGTTTAGGTACTTTTTCGGAAATATAGAAATATTTGAGAAGTATTTTGCTTCCGAAAGTAATCAGGCAAAAGATATATTAAAACAAGTAAGAGTGCTATATTCGGCTGTGCCGAATCTTATATACCCTTCACCATAGTGTATTTTAAACATAATTGATCTTACAGTCTAGTTAATAAAAACATTAAAAAATTTGAGTCGATTTAAGCCGAATGTTTCGACGGCGGCTCAAGCAACTAAATATAGTTCGGCGGCGGCTAAGCTCCGACTCGAAGCCGGTCGACTTCGACCTCTGATTCATTGCTGGTAAACATTGACGAGACGTAGATTTTGTTTTTGTTTATCGTAAAAAAAATTGTTTTAAAAAGCACTTGGAAAAAATTTGTGTTAGTTTTAAATTTCAAACTTACATTATTCGCATAAAAATTATTGTACAATAACTCACAATCTACTCTCATATAATTGAAAACGTTTTAAATACTTTTTTCTATTCATCAAAAAATATATTTGCAAAACAAAAGGGAAAATTATTTTATTTTAACAAAAAATGCAAATCATATTTTTTTGCTGTGTATACTTTGTATGTTTGAATTCCAAACATACAAAAAAATACACAGCTGAATAAAACCAAATACATCTACACACACACGTGTACATCTTTTTCTATGTACAGTGTTTTTAGTGTTTTTGTTGCTTTTTTAAAAATTTTTTGATGAAATTTTCAGAGGTTGTCTCGGATTTTTTCTCATATCTCCGTTATTTACCGACCGATTTTGCTGATTTTAAATAGCGATCTTCTCGAAAGCATGTCTAATAGAATTATTGAAGATTCAGACATCGCCGATATCTGGGGTCCTCTAAAAACTGATTTCAACAGACAGACAGACAGACGGACAGACAGACAGACGGACATGGCTTAATCGACTCCGCTATCTATAAGGATCAAGAATATAGGGTCGGAAAATTATATTATAGAAATTACAAACGGAATGACAAACTTATATATACCCTTCTCACGAAAGTGAAGGGTATAAAAAAAGTAAATTTAAATGGGTAAAATGGGGAGTTTCGTGTTATTTATAAGGTCCTCACCTAAGTGGCTTGCCCGATTTTAAGAAATATTCAACCGAAATGTATCTTTACTTAGAAGTTTGAATTTGTTATATCGTTATTCCAAAAAATCAACAAGTAAGAGTGTTATATTCGGCTATGTCGAATCTTATATACCCACCATCAAATCACTGCCATATAAATGAAATTTGATATTTTCAATATTTTATTATTGTATATCGATATTAATAAGAACATCAGGGTAACATTTGAAAGAGGTCCAGTAATGAGGGTTTTACTATTGACAGTGCTAATTTTTATAGGGAGTAAAGTTATTTATACATACATTTATGGACCGATTCTCATAAAAGTCATAAAATAGGGTAGAGAGATTTTAAATCAAAATTGTTTTATGTCGAATTGCATTGCGGTATTCGTATTTTTCACGTCATTTTCTGGGCGTAATTTCTATGGGGTAGTGTTATTATGGACTGATCCTCATAAAAATGGATAGAGAGATTTCGGTTCCTATAGAAGACATAGATATATTAGCTTACACGAACTAGTTTATGTCGAATTTCATAAATCTACTAGCCAATTATAGATTGTAGAACGATCTTGGTTCCTACAGGTCATGTCTATATCGAATTTCATCGCTTTACTCGTTTTTTAGCCAAGTAATTAATTTTTTGATCGGGACACATAAAATTTGGTAAAGAGATTTTGGCTTGTGAAAAACTAACTTCTGTGAAATTTCATCGCTATACTCGTATTTTTAAGGCAGTAATGAGCGTTAAAGTATTTTTATGGAGGGGAGCTTATATGGGGGTAGGGTCAATTATAGACCGATTCACATAAAATTTGGTGAAAAGGTTTTGGTTCCTAAGATACATACTTATGTCAAATTTCTCCGCTATATTCGTATTTTTACGCCCATAAGTAACGTTAAAGTCGTTTTCTGAAGTAATGAGCATTAAGGACTTTTTATAGGAGGTAGGGTCAACTATGGACCGATCCACATAAAATTTAGTAGAGAGATATTGCCTAATATAAAACTTATTACAGGAAAACTTACTTCTATGAAATTTCATAGCTGTACTCGTATTTTGAAACAAGTAATGAGCGTTAAAATAATTTTATGAAGGGGAACTTATATGAGGGGTAGGGTCAATTATAGACCGATCCACATAAAATTTCAAAAAGAGTTTTTTGGCTAGTAAGACACTTACTTATGTCAAATTTAATCACTATACCGTTTGTTTAAGCATTAAATGAGCGTTAAAGTCATTTTCTGACGGGGACCTTATATGGGGGGTAGGGTCAATTATGGACCGATCCAAAAAAAATTTCATAGAGAGGTTTTGGCTAATAAGAAACTTACTTATGTTAAATTTCATCGCTATACTTATATTTTTAAGCGAGTAATGAGCGTTAAAGTCATTTTCTAAAGGGGACGTTATATGAGGGGTAGGGTCAATTATGGACCGATACACATAAAATTTGGTTGAGAGATATTGGCTTGCATGAAACTTATGTGTGTCGAATTTCATCGCTATATTCCCATTTTTAAGCCAGTAATGAGCGTTAAAGTCATATTCTGAAGGGGACCTTATATGGGGGGTAGGGTCAATTATGGACCGATCCACATAAAATTTCATAGAGAGGTTTTGGCTAGTAAGAAACTTACTTATGTCAAATTTCATCGCTATACTTGTATTTTTATGAGAGTAATGGGCGTTAAAGTCATTTTCTGAAGGGGACCTTATATGGGGTAGGGTCAATTATGGACCGATATACACAAAAATATGTTGAGAGATATTGACTTGCATGAAACTTATGTGTGTCAAATTTTATCGCTATATTCCCATTTTTAAGCCAGTAATCAGCTATTTAGTCATATGTAAATTGGCTAAATAAAAAGGTAAGAACCCTACAAAATTGGGGGCTCAACCGGAATTTCTTTCAAAAAAAAAAAAAAAAAAAAAAAATGTTGCCAAATTTAGTGACAATAAAAACAAAATTTAAAATATTAACCTAAAGCATCATTAAGGCTTTTACATAAACGTTTTTGGTACAAAAAAAAATATTTTTGTTCGTAAAATCAAATAAAAAAATATTGTACCGTTTACATAATTTGCCGTGTATTTAAGAGAAAAATAAATAGAGCGATCCATGCCGAGGGCGCTTGAGTGAATAAGAAATTGCATTTAAGAGTGCAAGGTGTGCTGATTAATAGCAGAGAACTGGAGACGTTGGTTGCAGTCAAACATCATTATTATTATTATTATTATTATTATTATTATTATTATTATCAACAGAGAGAGAAGGTGCAACGACTTGAAGAGTAAAGATAAGTGGTTGTAGTTTGTTGATTATATTGAGTTTTATAAAGGGCCTTTTAATGAGAGAAATATTGGGACAAGAAGAAAATATTTAAGAGTAGTATTGTATTTTTCCCCGCTCCGCATTACCCCTTTAACGTAGTGCAAAACATTTGTTGAAATTGATATTTTGTTTTGGTTACAATTAAAGTTTATTTAAAGCTTTTACATTCTTTTCATGTGTATTTGCCTTACGATATGTGTGGGTTGAGAATATATTTTTGAAGGGAAATTTAATTAAAATTTGTTTTTTTTTTTCTTTTTAAAATTAAAAGTAGTTTAAGGTATTTTACATATATTTTAAATTTAAATTATTACGAATTTGTGAAACTTTTGTGCACTATCATGGAGTTGAGGGAAATTTTAGCTATGACAGTGGAAGACTTGAGAACAAACGCGGAGGACGCTGGACTGTCGTCTACTGGATCTAAAACGGACTTACAAGAACGTCTCATTCGTCATTTAGAAATACTGACGCTACTGACGATGGCTCTAAATTCGGTGATGCGTCTTCAGATTTAGTACGTGATATGGCAGAACGTTCTAGTTTTACCCTAAAGGATATTGAAGATTCGCTTACACGATTTTCTGGGGAAGGTGCTCCTGATGTCGAATCGTGGATTCAGGAATTCGAAGATTGTTCTCATGTGATGAAATGGAATGAATTGCAATGTTACATATATTCTAAACAATTGTTGACGGATGCAGCCCGAATCTTTGTAAGCGTAAGAGATTAGGGTACTCTTAAGAGAGTTTTAAGAGGAGAGTTCGGTATCAAGTAATCATTGATTTCGGTCCATAAAATGGTGAAGAGCCGTAGAAAGAAATCAGACGAGTCTTATAGACAATATTTATATACACTAATGGAAATTGACAGTTCCATACATTTAGATGAAATTAGTATTGTCGAATATTTTATTGAGGGCATAACCTGTCCAAAGTAGGTTAGGTTATGCAGACTGCTTACTGACAAGAGTAAGTCTTTACTTGGGTCCTTTAAGGTCCCTTTGTAACGTCTGTAAAGAGAAGAAGATTAGGGAGAAAATATTTGGAAGGAAAAATAATAATAGCGCATAAAGGCCTAATAGCGCATAAAGCGCATAAATGAATATCGGAATTTCTCTTTGGTTAATGTCAACGATTTGGCTTTGTGTGCATTAGAGGAAGACTTTTCTAATTTCTATACTACGACTGATATTGATCTAAAGACGTGTATGCTTGATTCTCTGATCTCAAAGATGTTATCCTTTGTACCTATATCACGGTGAAACAGGTGAGTGATAGCATAGCTAAACTACCTATTACTAAGAAAAGACTATCTGGAGCACAGAGGAGAAAGTTGAAAAAGATGCTTCAGGAAATCATAGTTAGTCAATCCAACGACACTCCAAAAGAAAAATTGGACTCTCTTACAAGATCTGAGGCAAAGAGGATCAGGTCTCCCGAGGAGTTGACAAATGAGAATAAACCGAAGAAGAAAAAGAGCTCCCCGTCTTCTTATATACAGTCGAAGCCAAGCCATACTTCACTCAAAGGAACCTCAAGTCAGAATCCTGCGAGCAAGGGTGACAACGCCAAGATAGATATTCCGAAGGCGACCACGTCGGCGAAATCAATCTCGAAGGCACGAGTATCTCAAAAGAGGAAAGAGAGGCTAGACAGTGGAAAAGGAAAAGAGCCGCCATCTTACGCCAAAGTTGCCAGAAGAAGACACCGGGACGATCTCTGCTATGCAGTTTACGATGCCGGTAACCCGACAGGCAAAATTCCAATAGACCAACAGAGTAAGGTAGAAGATCTGGTGAACAATAAGATAGTGGACCACGCAATCGCTTTAAAGGGCAGACAACCAATAGAGAGCGTGAGCTGCGGGTTCAGCATGGGCGCGATGTTGATGAGATTGGCATCTCACCAATGTGTTAGCACCCTAAAGAACTTGGTGGAAAGTATCCCTCCTCCCTGGGACGGCGCTAAGCTGGGACTGGTAAAGAAGAGCGAGCTTCCGGTGCTCTTAAAGTCCACTGTATACATAAAAGGATGGGGCAGTAAACTGACAAGTGAACGTATACTGGAAATTCTTGGTGGTCAAAATGCTGAGCTGGCCGTGGAGTTTTTATTAACTAGACTGTAAGATCAATTATGTTTAAAATACACTATGGTGAAGGGTATATAAGATTCGGCACAGCCGAATATAGCACTCTTACTTGTTTTAATATATCTTTTGCCTGATTACTTTCGGAAGCAAAATACTTCTCAAATATTTCTATATTTCCGAAAAAGTACCTAAACTACATATAATTTCGGTTCAGTCGTTGCCATAATAAAACGCCATAAAAAAATGTAGCAAAAATACAAATGTTTCCTTAGCAGTTTAATTTGTCAAAAATATTGATATTTATAAATTTAAAATTCATACAAATTCAAAAACTTCATATTCTTTTAAGATTTCGGGGGGTTCTGTTCTATGGAGTCTAGGTGAAATAATGGACTGATTTTAACCATTTTTAATAGGATCGTCAAATAAAACATGCGTGCCAAATTTCATCCAATTATCTTGAAAATTGCGACCTGTACCTTGCGCACAAGGTTTACATGGACAGCCAGCCAGACGGACGGACATAGCTTTATCGACTCAGAAAACGATTCTATGCAGATTGGTATACTTTAAGGTGGCTATAGGACGAATATTTTTGTATGTTACAAACATCAGTACAAACCCAATGATTAGGATATTTGGATTAAGGATATATTATGATTAGGATTTTTTCAATTCGTACTGTATGTATTCCAAAAAGCGGATTTACGATGTCGATCACATAGAATTTTATTGAAATTGCTATAAGTTTTTGCACTTTTTTTCAACTGCATAAATAACGATTTGATATAATTTTAATACTATACAATAATTGCTTTATTGTACCGCACTCAAATGACTTGTGGCCAAACCCCTTACACTTAAAACATTTTATATCTACGGAACGACAATTGTTCGAAATGTGGCCCTGATCCCCACACTTAAAACATGTTACAGTGCCTTCGGTCTTTTAATCTTTGACCACTTCCATGCTGCCTTTGAAATTTAACGATTTTGCGGGTGCACTCATATTCTAGTACACAATTATTTTCTCTTTCAGCTCTGAAATATTTCGTGCTTGGTATAAACTTATTTACTTTGGAATCAGTTATGCCCTCAATAAAATATTCGACAATACTAATTTCATTGTCTGTAAGACTCATAAAGCTACCTTCGTCAATAGAATCAGAGAAGAAGTGTTAGATATAACTATATATTCAGAAGAGCTTATAAACGAAATTCAGGATTGGAGAGTTTTGGACGAGCACTCCTTTTCTGACCATCGGTACATAAGATTCAAAATACTACGACCGCCACCAAAGCCGATAAAGTATCGGAATAAGTCTAAAACTAATTGGACAATGTTCGGTCCCTTACTAAAGAACCGTTTATGTCAGAACACTTTTCAATGTCGAAATAAAGAGAGCATAGACGCCAAAGTAGAAATGCTCACAAGTGCCTTGGTTGAATCGTTCGAGGACAGCTGCCCTCTGCGAGAGCGGAGATCTGCCCAGGAGAAACCCTGGGTAACCGGAGCTTCGCTCCCTATAAAGCTGCAGGGCCGGATGGCATTTTCCCGGCACTCTTACAGATGGAGGAGGGACTGGTTTCCGTACATCTGTCTTAAATATTCACTGCATGCTTGAAATTCACATAATAATAATATTTATTTAGTAATATTTATACCTAAACCAGGAAAACCTAGCTATTCGACACCTAAGTCTTACGTCCTTCCTACTTAAAACTTTGGAACGGATAGTTGATAGTATGGTGAAAAGCAGTATACCCGACAAAGACCTAAAATTTAAGCAGCATGCTTATGTAAAGGGACGATCGGTGGAAACCGCTTTAAACTAGGTTGTCCACTACATAGGTGCATCCTTTGATAGCAAACTATATACACTGGCGGTATGCATTGACATCGAAGGCGCCTTCAATAACGTGCACACTGATACCCTTATCCAATCCCTAGACCAGTTTTATGTTGACCGGGTGCTCCGTAACTGGATCAACCACATGCTAAGGAACATATGGATAAACTGCGAGATGTACGATATAACTATCAGGAAAAAGGTATTTCGCGGTATACCACAGGGTGGCATTTTGTCACCTTTACTCTGGGTTACCACGATTAATAGCCTCCTAAGGACCCTAACTGAGAAAGGACTTAGACCTGCTATGCTATGCTATGTCGTAATACTTTTAAAGGGAAAGGATCCAAATTACTTGTGTAGAAGAGCTTAGGTGGCTCTGAGCTGGGCTCAACCGAGAGGCCTCAATGTTAACCGGCAAAAACGGAAATCTGTCTTTTCACAAGAAAGACAAAAATGTCTACGTATACAGAACCTTGCTTCCTGGGCAAGAAGATACCAGTGACAGACAAAGTTAAGTACTTAGGTGTAATCCTCGACCCGAAATTAAAATGGAGACACCACCTAGAGGATAGGATCAACAAGGCACATCGGTGCTGGGCGATATGTAGGAAAACTATAGGCATGAAATGGTGTCTTAGTCCTATTATGACAAATTGGCTTTACAAAAGTGTAATTAGACCAATTCTAGCTTATGCTTCAATAATCTGGTGGACTGCTTTAGACAATATCAAACTACTACAGGGAGTTCAGCGTACATGCTGCTTGGGTATAAGTGGTGCCATGTGAACTACTTCAACCAAGGCTCTGAAAACGTTGCTAGATATTCCACCCATTGAAACATATTTAAGATATGAGGCGGCGCTTACAGCCGAACGGCTGTTTACTTTAGGCGAACTGGCCAAAAGCATTAGAGCAAATACCATTAGGAATCCGTTGTTATACGGATGGCTCTAAATTGGGGGACAAAGTGGAGCTGGGTTTCTATATTGAAGACCCAGAAACAGAAATATACCACCGTTTACCAAATCATAACACAAGCTTCCAGGCAGAAGTACGAGCAATAACGGAATGCGTAAATTGGATTAGAATAAATATGGCGCCCACAGCGCTTAATATATTTACCGACAGCCAGAAGGCAATTAGGGCGATAGAACTAAATCTAAGACCGTGTTGGATTGTATGAAAGCTTTAACTGAATACTCTATCAGGGGTAAGGTTCACATCATATGGGTACCAGACCACTCGGGAGTAGTCGGTAACGAAAGGGCGAATGTAATAGCTTTAAAGGGAAGGGAGCTCGAGGCAATTAACCTGACAAACGCAAAACGCAAAAACTGAACTAAAAATATGGGTGAGAGAATCCCATAAGACCTCTTGGAATAATGAAACATTGGGTAGAACCACGAAGATCCTATGGGTGATCCTGATGAAAGCAAGATCTCCTCAAAATGAGCAAGTCTGAAGTTAGTATGATGGTACGTATTCTGAGTGGACACACAGGACTACAAGCACATCTATGCAAAACTGGACGTGCGGATTCAGACGAATGTAGAGCATGTGGAGAGGACAGTGAAACTCTGGAGCACTTTCTTTGCCACTACCAGGCATTCGTCGAAGTTAGATCCAAGTATCTTGGAAGTGATGTTATTCCGGAAATAACATTCCTGACTAACACTGATTGACAGATTCTTAGGAATTACGTTCAGGAAACTGCGTTTTTTGCATGATAAGGAGCGCACAACAGGCCCGATAGTGTCCTAGGTGTATTTCTTTGGATTTGATGTAGTATACATACTCCAATCGACCTACCTACCTACCTACCATGTTTGAATGCTGTTGGCGTCATTGAGTTGTGTATTTTATTTTTGTGAATTCTGTTCCTATATTTGGATGTAGGATGGTTTTATTGCGTTGTTTATTTTGTTTTTGTTTTCTGTGTTTTTCGTTATGTAATAAAAGTAGTACATATGTTAAAAATACACTATGGTGAAGGGTATATAAGATTCGTCACAGCCGAATATAGCACTCTTACCTGTTTTTTTTATAAATACATACCAAACAATATCCACAACATATTTTTTATGTATATTTTCTTTTTTAAAACATCCACAAAACGAAACGCTATTATTTTGTTTCTTATTTAGTTCAAAATTATCGTAATTGAATATACATTTTAGTTCATTTAGGTGATGAATAGTGAAACTAGAGCCCAATTTAGAAAGAGGAAAAGAGTTTGATATGATCAGGACTTATAATCTCCGAAACAGCGTAGAATTAGAATACCCATAGTCAATCTTTCGAAAATTGCTGCTCGAAATAATCAAACTACAGAGCCCACTAATGTAGGTAACAATAATGTGAGTGGAGCACGAGTCACTGAACTTTACCACATTAATCCACCTAGTGTAGAGTTAAACGCAATGCCAAGGACTAGTCAAGTGCAGATAGGTCAAGCGTGTTCAGAAAATAGTCAAAATAGAACTCCTTTATCAATACCAGCTCTACCAACTCAATCTAATTATAGTAATTCTGTGTCACGAGAAATGGCAACACAAATCAGATTCCTCAAGCCACTGGTATTCAATTTAATTATGGCGAGAATATAGTCGGTAACTTACCATTTATTGTTAGCAATCAAGCAACCACTGGTTATAGTTTCGGCAATAATAATGTTCCAAATACATCGTCCATACCAAATGTAGCTGTACATAAAGAGTTACATAAAATGTGGATACGAATAAATAAATGGGGTCTCATTGATGAGAATAACTTACGTATGAGCGTAGTAGAAGAGTTAGAAAGAGACTTCCATTTCTTGTTATCAGGTCCAGCCAAGGATTGGTACTGGTTATTTGTCCAAACTCATCTCGGTGTTAAATGAAGGGTTGAAGCAAGCATTGCTGAGTCAGTACCAAACATCTAGGTCAAACTTCGAAATAATGCGTGATCTAGTGGAAAGAAGGCAAAACTTTAATGAGTCTATAGATCATCCAAAAATCAATAAAACATCTAAAAATCCCAACAAAGAAAATTAGACAGTCCTCAAACAGATAAAGATAATGAAAACTTAAAAATACACAAATTACCGATAAAAACTAGGCAAAACTATTATGATTATGTGAGAGCACAAATATTTAACACCGAAAAACTCCGAAAACCTTTGTCACAAAGAATTGTAAATATTAGAGAAAAGTACAAATGGAAACATGAATGTAAAAGAACGATTGTGGATTCTGTAATGAGGATAGATAAATTAAAAGATAATCGTATTTATGTAAAAGTACAATTAGAAGGCAAAGAAATATTAGGATTATTAGATAGTGGAGCATCTGTGAGCTCATTAGGAAAACGATGTATAGAACTAGTAGAAGAATTGGGTTTAAAAATAATACCAATATTCTCCAATGTGAAGACTGCAAGTAGTCAACACCATAGAATATTGGGTAAATTAAATCTATCCATAAAATATAAATATAAGAAAGATAATATAATTATATATCTTTGTCCTGATTTGGAACAATATTTATACCTAGGAAAAGATTTTTGGCGTACTTTTAAATTAGCTCCAGAAGTTTTAGGCAGTTCAAGAAATTACTAATAAAGAAATTGATAACATGTTAGAATAAAATGTGATATAAATAAGCGAGAATCCGTGGAGAAACAGAACCACAATCGCAAGGAAACCTGGTAAAAATAGATTTTTTTGGACGCGACCCTTACAAAATATAAACGGTATTTTAAGTAGGATTGATGAGACGTATTTTATAAGTAGCATTGATCTTTAATTCGCTTTCCCAGAAAGTAGAATGTATACTGCTTTTACCGTTGCAGGGAGACCTCTATATCAATTTCGGGCCTTTTGCCCTTTTTCTCTGTAACGCGGCACAGGTTAATGGACAAGGTTATACCACAAACTTTGAAGGACAACGTTTTTACCTATCTTGACGACTTGTTAATAATTTCGAATGACTTTGACAAACATTTACAATTACCGGAGGAAGTGGTTTATGTTGGTGATGCTACTGTATGTAGAAAGAAAATAAACAAAATTTTAACAAAGTAAAATAATTATTATTAGTATCGTTTATACTACTTCCCGTAAAATGATTTCCTGGAAAAGGACAAGAAATGCCTCGAATACGTTCTTTATGAATGTCTTTTGAAGACTGTGACTAGGTATAATAGGAAAGAAAACTCGTAAAGGTAACAAAAAGTGTAGAGGTATTTCCAGTAAAGTTGTGAAGATTCTGAAATGTAATTTAAAATGATTTTAAATTTGATTAAAGAATTAGTGATTATATTGTTATTTATTAATTTTTATTTGTTATTAATAAACTTTTATTTGCGTTCTATGTGCTACAATTGGTCCGGGACCAATTACTTGAACCGGACAAGAATCTGTACTAACTATGGGAAGTCACTATGCAACAGTCGGCGATTTTTTCTTCGAACCTGGTGTTCAAGTCCTAAATTCCGCTAATCCGAATCCAAGGTGCAATATTAAAACAATCTGTGCCGTTTTAAGTGCAATAATAGTTTTAGGTCATATATCATGTTATATTAGTTTTAAATAATGAAATATTCGGTTTACAAAACTTTGTAATTATTTGATAAAATTATATATTTTATATATTTCTATACTCATTAATAGAACACATTGAACTTGATTCGAAAAGAGAGAATCTAGAGAATCTTCAGGGTGTGGGAGTTATTCACGTTGGGTTTCTACAAAGAATTAAAACTTACCCGCAAACCGCTCTCTTCAACTGTGTTGTTAGACATCCGAGTTTTGTTGCGTGTAAGAGGGTCTTAAGCCTCTTGGCTGCGCCACTGGCTAAAAAAACACCAAAACACGCATCTGACCCAAAAAAAAAAAAATTTGCGTGGGGGACGGGCAAATCACTGTTTTCCCAAAATTAGTATGTAAATATTGAGGGGCTACTAATAGTGTATGGAGGATCCACTCCTGTCCACTCCTGTCCACTCCCGGTGGATTTATTTTTTTTTTGTTTTTGTTAACAGGGAGGGCTACTAAATAAGTATCCTGCCCACTGCCGATGGATTTGTTATTAGGAGATTGAGCTAATAAAATGTAGTTGGAGCCACCACTCCTCCAGCCCAATCTCGGTGGATTTAATTTTGTTGGTTTTTTTATATATTGTACCTGAAAATAAACATATCAATAAAAGTTAGAAAATAACAATTAGAACAATGCATAATAACCCATCTCCATGTCCAAAGATTGTCCTAGATTCCTGAAAATAGAAAAATAAAAGATAAATATTAAAATTTGTTTTACTGTACAGCTTTTTGAGTATAAGTCGTAGAGAAGCTGTGTTTAGTAAGCATAGTAGTGACGACGCACCTAATTAGAAAATATATGCAGGGTGGGAGTTTTCATTCAAATGTAACTAATTTTGAAAATAGATAATTATGAATGAAATTTTGTATGTTGCTAAAATTACTGAACGTCTGGTAAAGTAGGAGGATGATATAGAGGAGTAACGCATAATTTGTTAATTTATTTTGTTTAAACAAAGTTCGTAAAAATAGAAGTTTTTGTTGTTGCGCTTAAATAAATAATGTATATTAATTTATTTTTAATATATTCAGAATCCAATTAGCGGGAAAGGTAGTTAGGGCCACAATCATACAAAACTTATGGGAGATATATAATAGATAGGAGATATATATGTACTCGGACAAATTTACAAATAAACATGTAAGAGTTCCTCATTCGGCTGTGCCGAATCTTATATACCCTTCACCATGATGTGTTAGTACGAGTTTTTTTTACAAAAAAAGTCCCCATTTTATGGGTTCTCACTTAATCCGGGCTCTACATGCATAATTTAACATTTCTAGGTTCAATATTATAGAAAAATTCGAAAAGTACCCCTTAGAAGAACGACAAAGTATCCTTTTCAAGGTTCTCATGCAATTTCATGTTTCTGGGTTCAATATTACAGAAATTTCAAAAAGTATCTTTTGAAGAACGAAAAAGTACCAATAAGTCCGCTTTTATGGGTTCTCACTTAATCCGGACTCTACATACTTAATTTCATGTTTCTAGGTTCAATATTATAAAAATTTCAAAAAGTACCTTTTGAAGAACGAAAAAGTACCAAGAAGTCCCCTTTTATGTGTTCTCGCCTAATCCGGGCTCTGCAAACTTAATTTCATGTTTCTAAGTTCAATATTATAGAAAATTCAAAAAGTACCTTTTGTAGAACGAAAAGGTACGAAAAAGTCCCCTTTTAGAGGTTCTTACCTAATCAAGACACTACATGCTAAATTTCATGTTTCTAGGTTCAATATTATAGAAAGCTCAAAAAGTACGTTTTGTAGAACAAAAAGTCCCTTTTATGTGTTCTGGGCCTAACCGGGCTCTGCAAACTTTATTTCTTGTTTCTAAGTTCAATATTATAGAAAATTCAAAAAGTACCTTTTGTAAAACGAAAAGGTACCGAAAAGTCCCCTTTTATAGGTTCTTACCTAATCAAGGCCCTACATGCAAAATTTCATGTTTCTAGGTTCAATATTATAGAAAGCTCAAAAAGTCCCCTTTTATGTGTTCTGGCTAATTCGGGCTCTACATACTTAATATCATATTTCTAGGTCCAATATTATAGAAAATTCAAAAAGTACCTTTTGTAGAACAAAAAGTACCAAAATGTCCCCTTTTATGTGCTCTGACCTAATCCGGGCTCGGCATAGTTAATTTCATGTTTCTATGTTTCATATTATAGAAATTTCAAAAAGTACCTTTTGTAGAATGAAAAAGTACAAAAAATCCCCTTTTATAGGTTCTTACCTAGTCAAGGTCCTACATACTAAATATCATGTTTCTAGGTTCTACATGCTAAATTTCATGTTTCTAGGTTCAATATTAAAGAAAATTCAAAAAGTACCTTTTGCTGAATGAAAAAGTACCAAAAGGTTCCCTTTTATGTGTTCTGACCTAATCCGGTCTCTACTTACCTAATTTCATGTTTATAGGTTCAATATTGTAGAAAATTCAAAAAGTACCTTTTGTAAAACGAAGAAGTACCAAAAAGTCTTCTTTTATAGGTTCTTACCTAGTCAAGGCCCTACATGCTAAATTTCATGTTTCTAGGTTTCAATATTATAGAAAATTCAAAAAGTACTATTTTTAGAACGAAAAAGTACCAAAAATTCCCCTTTAATGTGTTTGCACCTAATTCAGGCTCTACATACTTAATTTCACGTTTCTAGGTTCAATATTAACGAAAATTCTAATAGTACCTTTTGTAAAACGAAAAAGTTGAAAAAATCCCCTTTTATATGTTCTGGCCTAATCCGGGCTCTACTTACCTAATTTCATGTTTCTAGGTTCAATACTGTAGAAAATTCAAAAAGTATCTTTTGAAAAACGAAAAAGTACAAAAAAGTCTTTATAGGTTCTTACCTAAAATAAGAATGCAAAACAACAACACTGCACCTTTTTCAAAAGAAACAAGTAAGAGTGCTATATTCGGCTGTGCCGAATCTTATATACCCTTCACCATAGTGTATTTTAAACATCTTTTATAAATTTTAAATTTTTTCCCGACTACATTATTATTACATCAAAAGCTTAACAAAAAAAACAACAACAATGCTAAACGAAATAAAACACAAAATACACAAGGCATCTAAACCAACAGACATCTAAACATACATAACGAAAACAAAAATAACAACGCAATGACGCCAACATTGACGAGACGTAGATTTTGTTTTTGTTTATCGTAAAAAAATTGTTTTAAAAAGCACATGGAAAAAATTTGTGTTAGTTTTAAATTTCAAACTTACATTATTCGCATAAAAATTATTGTACAATAACTCATAATCTACTCTCATATAATTGAAAACGTTTTAAATACTTTTTTTCTATTCATTAAAAAATATATTTGCAAAACAAAAGGGAAAATTATTTTATTTTAACAAAAAATGCAAATCATATTTTTTTGCTGTGTATTTTAGTAGAAAATACACAGCTTAATAAAACCAAATACATCTACACACACACGTGTACATCTTTTTCTATATACAGTGTTGATGTTGCTTTTATAAAAATTTTTGATAAAATTTTCAGAGGTTGTCTTGGATTTTTGCTCATAACTCCGTTATTTACCGACCGATTTTGCTTAAGTTTATGTTCTCAATGAAAAAAAAACAATCAAAACAAATACACATAACAATGTCAAAAGAAAGAAATCAAAAAATATTAAATTAATTAAAAATGCGAAATAAACCAAATTAATGTCTTTAAATTTTCAATTCTTTTATTTTCTTTATTTCACATTTTAAACTAATAAATAAACTGTTTTTAATAAAATTTTAGTTTTTTGTTTTTGTAAACAGCTGTTTGTTTTTGATTTCAGTGTTACCACTTTATCGTTTTTTATGCTAAAATCGTTTGAATTTTTGTTTATATGTTGAAATAAAAAAAAATTCTTAGCAATAGCGTAGCCAACGGCAAACACTGCCGGTTACAAAACAAACTCTTTAATTAATTTACTTTTGTTATTTTGACAAACCACCACACAACATTCGAAAAACATATGAAAAATTGTCGTATGAGTTGTATAGAGCTTTTGCATAGAAAATACCAACAACATTGTTATGACTATTGTAGCAGCTGCTGACATACAACCCTACAACGATTGTGAATTGAACAATTATGTTTATATTTATAAGATTTATATGTAGTAGTAAAATTTTTTGTTGAAATTGGATACGCTTACTAGGTTTAGTCTTACCACAGTCATTATTTTAACAGCATCTCCAAAACACAATTACTAAAGTGTAGTAACAGTGATTGTGAACAGATCTTTGCAGCAAGTCATAAGTTTATGTTCTCAATGAAAAAAAAAAACAATCAAAACAAATACACATAACAATGTCAAAAGAAAGAAATCAAAAAATATTAAATTAATTAAAAATGCGAAATAAACCAAATTAATTTCTTTAAATTTTCAATTCTTTTATTTTCTTTATTTCACATTTTAAACTAATAAATAAACTGTTTTTAATAAAATTTTAGTTTTTTGTTTTTGTAAACAGCTGTTTGTTTTTGATTTCAGTGTTACCACTTCATCGTTTTTTATGCTAAAATCGTTTGAATTTTTGTTTATATGTTGAAATAAAAAAAAATTTCTTAGCAATAGCGTAGCCAACGGCAAACACTGCCGGTTACAAAACAAACTCTTTAATTAATTTACTTTTGTTATTTTGACAAACCACCACACAACATTCGAAAAACATATGAAATATTGTCGTATGAGTTGTATAGAGCTTTTGCATAGAAAATACCAACAACATTGTTATGACTATTGTAGCAGCTGCTGACATACAACCCTACAACGATTGTGAATTGAACAATTATGTTTATATTTATAAGATTTATATGTAGTAGTAAATTTTTTTGTTGAAATTGGATACGCTTTCTAGGTTTAGTCTTACCACAGTCATTATTTTAACAGCATCTCCAAAACACAATTATCAAACTTTAAAAAATTTTGTGGATTTTAAGAAATTTAAGTTTTCTATACTGGATATTACAAACGATATATATAAGAATTAAACACAAGAAATACCTGTAATAGTTTTACCGTATCTGCGATGTGAAGTTGAAGGATTTCAGGAAAAAAAAAACAGTTTTTACTAATAATTAAGTAAATATTATATTATTGCAAATTATTGCTTAATTTTGATCAAGTATTATTATTTCCTAATCTATGGAAATTAAAAATCATTACCCCTCTCAACACGGGGTCAAAATATAAATTTTGAATATTTGATGTTCTTAAAAAAATAAGGGCATGGTGTCGTTTATTTGTTAATGGATATTGATGAAATTTATTAGAAGTTATTTTTACTATATTCAATTGAAACCAAATACTGGATATTTATTCATTAATTCTTTAAGAAAATTGATTATACACAATTTTTTTTAACTGTTTTTTTTTATTGTTTAAAAAATCGGTCTTGAATTGACCCTAAGTACGACAAAGGGAAAATTTTTGAAGAAGTTCGATTCCTAGATTTTCTGGATATATTTTCTTGTGGTTCGGCATTCATGAAAGAAGCCTATTTTCGACCCACCCTATTGTTTATATTGAATTTCATCTCGCTAATCGTATTTTTATACCCAAATCTTTTTTGACGGTTTGAGTATAAAAATAATTGAGGCCCAACATGGTGCACCACGGAAAATATATTTTGTTGTTGAAATATTATTTAAAATGTAAATTAAATGAGTCAAAATACTCCTAAAAATTACCTTTAGAAATTTATTAGGTATGCTGTCAGCTCCAATACTTTTAGATTTAATATTAATAAAAGCTTCCAAAACTTTATACATATCTATATTTCTAAAGCAAACATAATATTATATGAAATTTAAAAATGCGTGTATAGCTATGACGTTCGATACACAGAATTTAGATTCTTACAAGCCAGATCTCTCTTTATGTTCACGGTTAAAAAGTTAGGTAAAATGATTTTCAATGTCAAACTGCTAAGGATAATACTGATTATTATGGATGAATTTCGCAGACTTAATCTTAATTTAGTTTTAACGTGAGACAAATGGAAACAGCTAATCGATTTAGAATTTCACACACTGATGGTTGTGGAGGGTATAAACATCATTCAATCAGATGCGAAACAATGAAATGCTGACGAATAATAATTTGCCCAACTTTGAGCCCAATAGAGCCGGCCCTAGAGCAGTCTATTTTATCAATTTGAACTAGAATACTCCATAACTACGCCTGTAAATTTCTCGATCGGCGTTTCAATATGTTAGATTTATTTGCAAAAAGTTTGGTTATGCATAATAAACGAAATTTTAGAGTGATATGCGAAATTACATAAAAAGGTCAACATATTGAGATATCAATTTTATATGAGTCTTTTTTTTAACTCTTTCCATGGGTTTGTCGAATTTATAAGATATTACATAGACTATGTTTAAAGTAATTTTTTGAGTACAAGTTTAATCTTTAGTTTTAATTTTTTCTTTTAGATGAAAATTAAGACTTAATTTTAATTATATTTATAATTGAGATTTTGAAAGATATTCATTATTTTTTAAGTATTTTAAAATTAGGTTTTAAGAAATTGAAAAGTGCTTTTAGCAACATATAAAAAACAGCTTCATTTAATGGCCAATGAAAGTATTTTACTAGATCGGGTTTTACAGATTTAAATTGTATTATATTTATATAAGTATAAGATCACATTTTATAAAACAACATTATTAAAAAATATTGGTGTTACCTTCTATAACTCATTAGGGAAAACTCAAATTCCATACTCAAATTATCTTAAATATTAGGTTTTTTACCCTGAAAGGCTTAATTTAACCACATCTGTGTTTCGTTAATTATTTCATAAATATATCGGAATTACTTTACAATTTTTTTATATGTTTTTAAAACTTTTAATGTTTTTGTCATATAGGTAGTATATAGGCAAAACTGATTGTCAAAGACATAAGTCGCCTGCTAAAGAACCATCTGGGACGTATTGTACAAGCACTTAAATAAAGTTGTTCAAAAAGTACTAAATAGTAAATGTATTTTTGGTACGTTATTTTTGTGAGTTATTAAGGAGATTTCATTTACTAGTGAATGAAAATATTGGTTTAATAATCTTTTTCAAAATATATTTTATCTAAAAACCTATTAAAAACATGTTTTTTTGTTTGGAAAAAAATGAATTGTTTTCGGGGTTTTAAATATATGTCTTTAAGTGATAACAAGAACTATAAAATCAGAGAATAAAATTTTTTTTTCACAACAGCTTCAGTTTCGCCTATACGTATATATTATAAGGTTTTAGCGCTTTGGTTGAGTAAAAAATGGGAAAACGAAACATGATATAAAACTTACAATTCATTGAGCTTAACATTTCCCAGCCACTCGTCCATAGTTTCAATGAGACTAAAATAAAAGTGGATAGAATATACATATTTATTTATGTATTTATGTATGTATGTATGTATGTATGTATGTATGTATGTATGTATGTATGTATGTATGTATGTATGTATGTATGTATGTATGTATGGATGTGTGTATGTATGTAAGTATGTAAATAAAAATATAAATACGAACACATTTCATTTAAATTTTCAGCAATTTGAATAAATAAAATTTATTTATTTTTATTTAAAATATGTCTTAAAGAGGGTTTTTGAGTTGGCGATCAAATCAGATTAATTAATTTATAAATATATTAATTCTGATCCCCTTTGAGTACAAGATGAAACTTTGTAGTGTAGCCATATAGTACAACAAACAACATCATTGTTTGTTACCAAAACAATGGATATTTTATAAAAAAGAAGAAGACAATTGAAAATGTATACAAAAATTTAAAAGAAAACTTAAATTCAAAACATAAATTTTGTGTTTCGAAGTCCACATAGTTTGTACCATTCAAGAATTAGAACATTTTACTATTTATTTAAAAAAAAACTATATAAATTTTTTGCAGAATTTTTTTGCTTTTGAACGGACATTTTATAAAAACAAAATACATTGATTTCAAATTTTCGTCTTCTAGAAATATACTTTTAAGTTACTTCCGGATGATAGTTAGAAACAAAAAACCATGAATGTTGAATTTTTTTCATCTGAAAGTATACATTTTATTGATTTCTGAATGATAGTAGTTGGTGGAAGACAGTTTGAAGAGTTTTCACATTAATGTTGTACTTTGTTCATCTGGAAGTGTGGATTGTAGTCACTTCTAAACGATTGTCAGACGAGAGCACACATTATACAAAAACAAAATACATTGATTTTTAGTTTTCCCATTCTGGAAGTATACTTTTAGGTTACTTCGGGATGATAGTAAGAAGAGTACAAAAACAAAAAAATATAAATACGCGAAAAATAAAATAAAAATAAATAGTGCAGAAATTTGGCTAAGTTCAGTGATGTTTTGTGTTTTGTCCAGTTATGTTCAACTTTAATTATTCATTGTAAAACTTAAATGAGTTATTGAATTTAATATTCAGAGAAAAACAATATGACAGTGTTGTGTTAAAAGTCAACAGTTAAAAAACATTTAAGAAGGTTTTGTTAATTGATGAAGGTTATTAAATATATACCAAAAAGTAATTATCTTCAAGGATTATATAAATAGAATTAAAAAGTAAGTTGTCATATTTTACATTTAAATACTATTTTAGGAATAAGTTAAAAATTCTAAACGGCTTCCTTTTCCATTATTTTTTAACGAAGTCTAATATGTTTAATTAAAAATATTTATACCCTACACCACTATAGTGGGGTGGGTATTATACGTTTGTGCTGATGATTGTAACATACAAAAATATTTGTCCAATACCCACCTTAAAGTATGTTTTTTGGCACAGGGACGAAGCCTATTGAAAATGGTTGAAATCGGTCCATTATTTCACCTAGCCCCCATACAACCGTACATCCCGATTTGAACTTTTTATGCCATAATTACGTCAAATATTATATTATCTCTCCGGAAATTGGCACAAATAAATTCTATATAAGTATAAATGACACTGCGAATTTTCGTATGGATCGGCCTTTAAAAAAATGTCATAAACGTCTAAAAATGACTTGTAACCATTTGTATCGCAATGAAACTCAACAAAACTAACTGTTATTTAAAAATATATCCTTTTCCCAAATTTACCGAGGATCGTCCCATATTTGACCTATAAAGTATATCGGCCCATATTTGTCCTATAAAAGCCTCATTTAAAAATTTTAGTTTTTTTATCAATAAATTGCTTAAATATTTTGGAATTATGGTAATATTGAACGTAAAAGTTTCTTTATAAAAAATAAAGTATAGTATAGTAGGAAAGTATAGTCGGGCATGGCCCGACTTGTTTTTTGTTAAATTTCGACTCTCTCTTAATTGGTTTAGAAGTTATAAGCATTTAAAGACTTGTACGTTTGAAAAAGTTGTACGTTTCGGTCAAAGCTTTTTTAACCTATTTAGATTTATATGAGTTAAATCTTAATTTTCAATATTTTTTAAACTATTTGCGCGTTTATGATCACTTTGAGCTAATATTTTATTTGTATTTCATTATCGTAACAAAAAAATACATTAAAATTTTACCTTAAGTATTTAAAAGTTAACTGGAATCATTATATTCAAATTAATACTACTATTTTTACATAAATTATTTTTTGACTTGGGTCAGGTCACTTGACACGAAATTGCCCATATAAGATATTTAATATTAAAATCAAATATTTTAAAAGCCTTCTTTGGATTTAATTATTCTAATTATAGGTACTTTTTTAGTTATAAACACCAAGGTCTCAATGACCTTTATATGATACTAATATTCTTAAGTTTTTGAAAGTGTATTGTTGGGGTCTAATTTTTAACTTGTTCATAAATATTCGTTACTTTTTAAATTTTAAATTTAAATTCAAATATTTTTAGATTTTCCAAATGAGTAACCATTGATTTGTTTTTTTTTTGTCTTCTTACAATTTTGAATATTTGAACATTTTTAACTAATTAGTCTTCGATTTTTTTTTTCATTTTTATTTTCAACTTTTAGTTTAAATATTTTAAGGTTTTTCACTCAGTTGCCTTTGACTTTGTTATTTTGAAATTTAAATTTTAGTTTGAATATTTTTCTTTATTTTTAATCATGTTAGCTTTGATTTATGTTTTTATTTTAAAATTTGAATTTGAATTCAAATTTGGAAAAGGTAAAATCAACTGAGTTGGCTTAGATTTTTTTCTATTTAAATTTTAAATTTCAATTTGAATAATATTTCTATTTTTAATTAAGTGTGCCTTGCTTTTTACCCAAATTCAAATTATAATTCAAATATTTTTGATTAAGTTAGCATTGACTTTGCTGTAAATTTAAATTGCAATTCAAATATGTTTATTTTGGCAGGACATGTTCAGCCAGTGAAGTTAAACGGATAAGGATTATTTTAATAGACATGTGGATAATTAGTGAAAAAAAAAACAAAAAGGAATATGAGTGAACTTTGTAAGGAAAAGGAATACATGTCAATATATTTGAATGAGAACATATTTAATTGAAAATTTGAATATATCAAAACCTAACAAGATAAATGTGAATATAAAATGTTTGAATTTTACAAATGAAAACTAACGTTTAGAATGAAATGAAAATGGCGGAAAAATAAAACTTATTTGAAAATGAAAATTCTTCAAAGTTTAAGAATTATTTAAAATGAAACAAAAGAACAGTGATAAAAATTGCATGCATTATTACTATTTATGTGCATATAAATCAAAATTTATTTCAATGTAATTAAACATACTAATTTGAGTATAATCGCATGATTTAATGAGAATTTATCAATATTGCTAAAATAAATGAATACGTGAAGGAAAATAAACCAACAAATAAAAGAGTAAACTAGGAGGTGTGTCTTGTTTCTGTGAATTTGGATCTGTGCCGTGAATGTGAATCGAGAATCTTAAATCATATTTTTTATTATAATTTTTGTTAATATTCCTTAAAATTTATTAAATATTTTTTTCATATTGTTTTGTTTTCGTAAATGTTTGTGTATAATTTATGTTAAATTTCTTTAATTTAAAATCTTAAATGTTTATTTAAAATTAATGTTAATTTTTAATTTAATATTTTGGAAAATGTTTTAATATTTTTTTAATTTATAATCGAATATTGTAATTTATAATATAAACAAAATAATTGTCTTCGAGATGCTGATATGTACATATCGTCGTTGGAGTCAATATAAGTTTTTCTTTGTAAATTTTTTAATTTTCTTTTAATTTTTTTGGTAAATAACTTTTGAATTTCTTAGTTGTTATAAGATAAATATGGAAACAACTTTGATCTTTAATAAGTTTTGTATATTAATTTTTAGTTATTTTGATTTAAATTAAATAAATGAATTGTCTGTTAATTTTGAATATTTAAAAGAAAATATGGTGCATTAAATCTTTTTATTTGAGTTGTGGAGATGAAGTAGGATAGATGGATTAGAATTGCAGCAAAGTAAGTTTATTAATTAGGGATTATATTTTAAATAATTAAAATATAATCATGGTGGTATATTTACCAAAAGGGAGGGCAATTATTATGGGTATTAACATCAAAACCCAATCAGATAATCAGGTTTTTCAGACAATAGTAACTCATTGATCAGAACCCAAAGAACGTAGAGCAATGACGTTACAAATGGCGCCCAACGGGAACATGAATTTTTGACTTTAGTGTATCTTAGTTGTCAAATTTATTTTGATTGATAATTGTACATTGGTTGAGAATGATTGTTTTGAACGATTGATTAGGCAATATCCTGTGATATGTTGTTCGTATCAGAGCTGTGTTGTTTAATCAATCATTTATTGAATTTCAATCCACATTATCGTGCATTTAGCGAATCTGAACTTAATGATACGGTTAGAAATATAGATGAAAATTTATTGAAAGATAGTGATGATAATATTAAGGTAGCAAATAGTTTAACTGTAGATAGTGTTAGGAAATTAGTTAATGAAGTTGTCCAAAATAAGGTAGTAGGTCTTTTATCTGATTTAGAATAGAGTCTATCTATGAGGATGAATGAGACAATAACGGAGTTATTGTCACATGCAAATTTTAATCTCAAGGGTAATCATCAACAAGTAGAGGATAGTAAGAATTTTAGATCTTCTGACGAAAAACACTCCAGAATCTGTAATAAATTTTTGGAAATGCACAGATGGAATGTTCATTTCTCAGGAGATGATAGGGAACTGAGAGTGGATGATTTTATTCGTAGAGTAGAACATATAGCTTTTTCTCAGGGTGCTTCTCTTCAGGAAGTAGCTAACAATTTATATTTGTTATTGAAAGGTCAAGTTGCTAATTGGTATTTTCAATGGGTTCTGCGTAATAATAATATTACTTGGAATTCATTGAAATCAGCTTTAGGAGTGCAATTTAGATCCTGCGAAAGCGATTATGACTTGGAACATAAGATGATGAATAGGTTGCAGAAATCTAATGAAACATTTGACCAATTTTACAATGTTATATTAGATTTGAATTCGAGAATGAGTTGTCCAAGATCGGATAGAGATTTAATGGAAATTATGAAGCGTAACATCTCGAGTAAAATGCTCATTTTTATTCATAATTCCACATCTCAAACTTTACCTGAGTTCCTGGTAGAGTGTCGGCGTGCAGAACGACATGTTTCAAAAATTGAGGTCGGTTTTAATAGGACAAGTTTTAGGCCGAAAGTTAACGAGATTGATTTGGTAGAAGAAGTTTCTTCTGAAGTTTCTGATAAAGATGAGTTTATCGAAGCATTAAGTCGAGGAAAATCAAACAAGGATGTTTCTGACATTACTTGTTTTGATTGCAGGGAAAAGGGACATTTTGCTTTTGACTGTACGAAAAAATCTGAAAGAGTATTTTGTTATCGGTGTGGTAGGGATAACTATGTGGTTTCCAACTGTCCTTTTTGTGCTGAGGTAAACTTAAAGAAGAACAGGAAATCCGGGGATTCTGTTCAGTAGATCATACCCCGGAATCAGAGTTGTCGAAATTTTCACAGGACGTTCAGGATAATTTCCATAACAGGTGGGAAGATTATTTAAAGGTTAGGACCAAAATTTTTAAGGAAGTTAACAATGAAGATTCAGGACAAATATCAGGCAAAATCTTAAAAACCAGACAGAGACATAAACAGCTTAGGAGTGAACACAACTTAGTGGAAAGTGCTATAATTAGTGGTGAAAATGGTGACATTAGACCTTTTGCGGAAGTTAAGATCTTTGGTCACAAACTGAGAGGCTTATTAGACAGTGGTGCTACTATTTCTGTTTTAGGTTGTGATTCAATTGAATTCTTAAAGGATCACAATGTTCAAATTAGTGATTTTCGATCTGAAGTTAAAACTGTTAGTGGCTCGACAATGCCTATTGTAGGAAAAATTATTACTGACGTGACATTTAATGACCGTTCTGAACCTATAACTTTTTATATTTGTCCCGGACTTTCACAAAATCTCTACTTAGGATTTAATTTTTGGGAAATTTTTGGCTTGGATTCATCATTAAATTTGGAAGTAAATGAAATTGAGAACAAAATTGACAGCAATAGACATAAATTGACAGATTGACTGATTTGAATGGTAAATTTATAGGTGTATTTCATGGAAAAGATCTTAAACAATAAGGATATAATTTCGCCCGGCTATTATCGTGGGTCGTGCTACACGTGGGAACATATATTTTAATGGCACAGAGTCCCAAAACATTTCCCTTTACGTGGAATTTTTGAAAATGTTTTGGTTTGTTGGGGTCTAATTTTTAACTTGTTCATAAATATTCGTTACTTTTTCAATTTTAAATTTAAATTCAAATATTTTTAGATTTTCCAAATGAGTAACCTTTGATTTCTTTTTTTTTTTTGTCTTCTTACAATTTTGAATATTTGAACATTTTTAACTAAGTAGTCTTCGATTTTTTTTATTTTTATTTTCAAATTTTGGTTTAAATATTTTTAAGGTTTTTCACTCAGTTGCCTTTGACTTTGTTATTTTGAAATTTATGTTTTTATTTTAAAATTTGAATTTGAATTCAAATTTGGAAAAGGTAGAATCAACTGAGTTGGCTTAGATTTTTTCCTATTTAAATTTTAAATTTCAATTTGAATAATATTTCTATTTTTAATTAAGTGTGCCTTGCTTTTTACCCAAATTCAAATTTTAATTCAAATATTTTTGATTAAGTTAGCATTGACTTTGCTGTAAATTTAAATTGCAATTCAAATATGTTTATTTTTATTTCAATCAAATTTCCTTTGATTTTTGGGAATTCATAAAATGCTTTGGTATACTGTTTTGAAATTTGAAAATGAAATTTGAAATGTTTTAATATTTGAAAATTTTAATCTAGTTAGCTTTTTGGTTTTTTTGTTGAAAATAATGTAGAAAAATTGTATGTAGGTAAATTGTTATTTTTGAAATTTGAAAATTATATGTGATTGTAGTTTAGGAAATTATTTTTTCATCACGTAGGCTATGGTTTTGGAAATTTTGATTGTTAGATAGTTTTAGGTATGTAGGAAATTATTCATAATAGTTTTGATTGTTGAATTGTGCGGTAATAATTTTAAAAAGAAAAAGTAAAACGAGAATATTAAATAGTTTATATTGTGAAAATTGTGTATTTTTGAGAAAATAATAAAAAGGATATTCTGAAAAGACTGAAAAGTGAAAATTAAGGAAAAAGGATAATTAAAATAGACACTATGAAAGGAATATTTTGGCAGGACATGTTCAGCCAGTGAAGTTAAACGTATATTTTAATAAACGGATAAGGATTATTTTAATAGACATGTGGATAATTAGTGAAAAAAAAACAAAAAGGAATATGAGTGAACTTTGTAAGGAAAAGGAATACATGTCAATATATTTGAATGAGAACATATTTAATTGAAAATTTGAATATATCAAAACCTAACAAGATAAATGTGAATATAAAATGTGAATGAATGAAACAAAAGAACAGTGATAAAAATTGCATGCATATTACTATTTATGTGCATATAAATCAAAATTTATTTCAATGTAATTAAACATACTAATTTGAGTATAATCGCATGATTTAATGAGAATTTATCAATATTGCTAAAATAAATGAATACGTGAAGGAAAATAAACCAACAAATAAAAGAGTAAACTAGGAGGTGTGTCTTGTTTCTGTGAATTTGGATCTGTGCCGTGAATGTGAATCGAGAATCTTAAATCATATTTTTATACCCACCATCAAAAAAGATGGGGGGTATATTGTTTTTGTCATTCCGTTTGTAACACATTGATATATTCGTCTAAGACCCATAAAAGTATATATATTCTGGGTCCTTATTAGATTCTAAGACGATCTAGCCATGTCCGTCCGTCTGTCCGTCTGTCTGTCTGTTGAAAACACGTATCCTCGTTCAAAAGCCGGAAACACATACATGCTCGTTATTTTGGATCATTTTAGTAAGTTTTGTTTTATTCATCCATTACGAAAGGCAGATTCGAATAGTATTATACACAATTTTTACAGTCTAATGTATTCAGTATGTTTGGTGTTCCTGAGACCATACATAGCGACAATGGGAGTCAGTTTACATCTAAGGACTTCGCTGAAATGTGTAGGATTTATGGTATTCGTCAAATATTTGGATCCTATGCACCTAGAGAGTAATGCCTCTGAAAGAGTAAATAGGTCGATATTGACTGCAATTCGATCATATGTTGGTGAAAATCAAACGGTATGGGATGAAAACATTTGTCAGATTAATCAATCCCTTCGAAGCTCGGTACATTCTTCAATAGGAATATCTCCATATTTTGCTTTATTTGATAGAAATATGATTTTACATGGTTCTGCATACAACATCCTTAGGAATTTGGAGAATGTCAATGATGGGGAGATTGAGATTATTGGCCAACCAGATCAGATGAAACTTATTAATGACTCGATACTGAAAAACTTGGAAAAGACCTATAAAAAGACCGAACGTACATACAACTTAAGAGGTTGTCGAAATGTAAGGTATGAGCCTGGTCAGGAAGTTTACAGAAAGAATTTCCAACAGAGTGATTTTTCTAAACAATTTAATGCTAAATTGGACCCCAAAGTACGTTAAGGCACGAATAGAATCAACGTTAGGAAACTGCTTATACAGATTGACTGATTTGAATGGTAAATTTATAGGTGTATTTCATGGAAAAGATCTTAAACAATAAGGATATAATTTCGCCCGGCTATTATCGTGGGTCGTGTGCCACACGTGGGAACATATATTTTAATGGCACAGAGTCCCAAAACATTTCCCTTTACATGGAATTTTTGAAAATGTTTTGGTTTGTTGGGTTCTAATTTTTTAACTTGTTCATAAATATTCGTTACTTTTTCAATTTTAAATTTAAATTCAATTATTTTAGATTCCAAAATGAGTAACCTTTGATTTGTTTTTTTTTTTTTTGTCTTCTTACAATTTTGAATATTTGAACATTTTTAACTATGTAGTCTTCGATTTTTTTATTTTTATTTTCAAATTTTAGTTTAAATATTTTTAAGGTTTTTCACTCAGTTGCCTTTGACTTTGTTATTTTGAAATTTAAATTTTAGTTTGAATATTTTACTTTATTTTTAATCATGTTAGCTTTGATTTATGTTTTTATTTTAAAATTTGAATTTGAATTCAAATTTGGAAAAGGTAGAATCAACTGAGTTGGCTTAGATTTTTTCCTATTTAAATTTCAATTTGAATAATATTTCTATTTTTAATTAAGTGTGCCTTGCTTTTTACCCAAATTCAAATTATAATTCAAATATTTTTGATTAAGTTAGCATTGACTTTGTTTTTTTTTTTTTTTTTTTTTTTTGAAAATAATGTAGAAAAATTGTATGTAGGTAAATTGTTATTTTTGAAATTTGAAAATTATATGTGATTGTAGTTTAGGAAATTATTTTTTCATCACGTAGGTTATGGTTTTGGAAATTTTGATTGTTAGATAGTTTTAGTTTTGTAGGAAATTATTTATAATAGTTTTGATTGTTGTGTTTTATGGTCTCATAAATCTCTTTGTAGAATTTTATAAGGATAATTGACCCTATCCATAATTGACCCTATACCACCTATAAGGTCCCTTTCAGAAAACGACTTTAATGCTCATATCTACCTTAAGAAGCATATATATATGTAACAATAATATTCGACATATAAAAGTTTTATGGGAACTAAAATCATTTTCTTAAATTTTATGAGGATGAGTCCATTATTATCCAACCCCCTAATAAGGTGCCCTTTAGACAACGAATTCAACGCTCATTACTACAAAATTCTATATACACAAGTTTCGTGCGAGCCAAAATCTCCCTATCAAATTTTATAAGGATCGATCCTTATTGAAAGTAGGAATATCGGTTCACGTTTTCTCCTATCCCTATTATAATGCCCCCTTCAGAAAATAACTTTATCGCTAAGAGATGTATCAATAGCGGTGAAATTCAACACAAACATGTTTAATGAGAACGTAAATTTATGCTCATATCTGCTCATAACATATATATAAAGCAATAAAATTCGACATAAAAAAGTTTTATAGGAAATAAAATCATTTTCATAAATTTAATGAAAATGGATTTATAATTGACCTTACCAAGGTCCCCTTCTGAAAATGACTTTAAGACTTATTACTGACCCAAAAATGTGAGTATATCAGTAAAATTCTACATAAACATGAATGATTTGATGGTGAGTATATAAGATTCGGCATGGCCGAATATAACACTCTTACTTGTTTTTTATAATTTTTGTTAATATTCCTTAAAATTTATTAAATATTTTTTTCATATTGTTATGTTTTCGTAAATGTTTGTGTATAATTTATGTTAAATTTCTTTAATTTAAAATCTTAAATGTTTATTTAAAATTAATGTTAATTTTTAATTTAATATTTTGGAAAATGATTTAATATTTTTTTAATTTATAATCGAATATTGTAATTTATAATGTAAACAAAATAATTGTCTTCGAGATGCTGATATGTACATATCGTCGTTGGAGTCAATATATGTAAGTTTTTCTTTGTAAATTTTTTAATTTTCTTTTAATTTTTTTTGGTAAATAACTTTTGAATTTCTTAGTTGTTATAAGATAAATATGGAAACAACTTTGATCTTTAATAAGTTTTGCATATTAATTTTTAGTTATTTTGATTTAAATTAAATAAATGAATTGTCTGTTAATTTTGAATATTTAAAAGAAAATATGGTGCATTAAATCTTTTTATTTGAGTTGTGGAGATGAAGTAGGATAGATGGATTAGAATTGCAGCAAAGTAAGTTTATTAATTAGGGATTATATTTTAAATAATTAAAATATAATCATGGTGGTATATTTACCAAAAGGGAGGGCAATTATTATGGGTGTTAACATCAAAACCCAATCAGATATTCAGGTTTTTCAGACAATAGTAACTCATTGATCAGAACCCAAAGAACGTAGAGCAATGACGTTACAGTATAACACCTTAATTAGAAGAGAACAAACAAAAAAATAGTATTGCAGTATTAGTGTCAGAAGCAATATCCCGTTTAGGGTCGTCAAGATGTTTCTACCGTTAGTGACTGTAAATAATTTTAAAAATAATCCATGACTTAGTAATTTCAGATCTTTATAGACGGTTTAATTCCAAGTTATTTAAAAATGTTCATGAAAGGTAACGTTTTATTGATACAAAACAATAAATAAATTAATTAATTTTTAATCATTTTATTTGTAGAAAGCAGTAACCCCCTATTAAAATACTTCTAACAGAATTAAAATATGAAAAAGGGATCTGGTAAGTTATATATGTCTTATTTCATCACGCGTTTCCATTAAAAATGTCGATTATTTGCAGAATATGTAAAAAATAGATCTGACCGTTTAAACCTTGGTGGGAAATGTATTGATCATAAGAGAATTTTTTGATTCCTAAAGTATAACAGGTAATTTCAATAAACACAAAAGTATGTATATTCAATATTATTTATAACATTATTTTTGTTTATTTCGTTTAAGGATTAATGCGTTCCAAAATATAACTCTTACAATTTGATGGATTGATCGTAAAATTTATGAAGAACTACAAAAATATTTTAGAGTCCAACATTTTACAATTTTTAGAAGTATACCAGCCAACAGTTTGATTATCAATACAGATTTCCTTAAAATTATCTTATTATAAGGTAATAATTCAAAATTCTTGATACATATGTATATGTGTCATTTCACGTCAATTGAACCAACTTTTGAAATCGATGTCTTCCGATCGCGATGAAATTTGCACCATAGTTAGTTCTATTGGATAGTCAGACACAATTTTTCAACAAGATCGCTCGTGAACTTTCTAACATGTAACTTATTACCTATTGTTCTTAGCAAAATTTGTCCCAAATAGTTTAGATAGCTATTTATGCAATCTTTTGAAAAAAAAAATAAAAAAAATTAATAAAAACAATTTTGACTTTTTTTCAAAATGAGCTCTTTTTATTTTTTTAAGAAAGCTTAAATCTTTTCCTAAGCGACCTATATGGTCGCTTAGGAAAAAAAATATTTTGTAACTCAAGATTTAAAATTTTTGAATTTTTTTGCAAAATCAGAAACTTTGTTAAATTTTTTTTTAAAAAAAATGGACCTATTTTTTAATTTTTTTTGCTCAGAAGAAAGCTTATGTGTTTTCCTTTAACACCCTTTTTGTCGCTTAGTGGGATGCGAGTGGGATATCTATAAAAAAATATTTTGTAACTAAAGACATACAATTTTTTACTTTTTTTTGAAAAATCAAAAACTTTTTGACTTTTTTTCCAAAATGGACTCTTTTTTTATTAATTTTTTTTCTCAAAAGAAAGCTTAGGTCTTTTCCTTTAAAACCTTTTTTGTCGCTTAGTGGGATGCGAGTGGGATATCTATCAAAATAAATGTTTTGTAACTCAAGACAAATGTTTTTAAATTGATTTTTTTCACATTTGTGTGTAAGTGTTCCAAAAACCTTCAAATAAAACCACAAAAACTGACCGATAAGAGGCACTGGAGGGGTGCAATATGAGGCCGACCGCTATTAATTTTCCACACCCAAAATTTGTCTGAGTTTTGTATCTTGCGGCTTTTTTAGTCAATCCTAGAGGTAGTTTTCAGCGCACGTGATTTTCATTGTTAAAATATCAGGTGCTGAATCTAATAACGCCAAGAAAGGATTGACAAAAAAAGCAGCTAATAAAGGTGACAAATAAGGAGGATAAAAGTATGGATATTTGAAAATTTAAAAACTTCATATATTAAGTGTAAAAATAGTTATTATATAAATTGATCTATTGTGATTAAGATTAAATTTTTCTAAATTATTCATCTTTTTATTATTATTATTATATTTTAAATTAATTATTACAATAAATAACAAAATTAAATTATTCAACATTTCCATAGAAAAAAGTGATTCCTGAGGTTAACATATTATGGGTATTACAGTATCGAGGCTATGAAATTTGAGTTGGGTATGTTACATACCATCGGAAAGGCTAAAGTGTCTAGTTTATCTGCGTAAGTTTAATTTTTAAGGTTTACACAGAAATAAGAAAAAAATTAAAATAGTGCAAATTTAAAAACCTTTGTCTTGAGTTAAAAAACATTTATTTTGATAGATATCCCACTCGCATCCCACTAAGCGACCAAAAAGGTTTTAAAGGAAAAGACCTAAGCTTTCTTTTGAGAAAAAAATTAATAATAAAAGAGTCCATTTTGGAAAAGAAGTCAAAAAGGTTTAAAAGGGGCGCTGCGTATTATGGCCCAGGTAAAATGGCCCCAAAATATAAAACGAAAAATTGCCCCAATGATGGGGTCAAAATTCATTATGAAATATAACCCTAATATTTTTTAAGAAAAGTCACCCCAAAATTAATGAAAAATCTCCCCAAGGTTGAAATGAAAAGTGGTCCCAAATATTGGGTTAATTTATCGTAATGAAGAATTACCTCAAAAACGTAAATGAAATTTCACCCCATTTAATTTTATAATTCATATATAGGTGGCGTGTCATGAAGTCCAGTGTCATGTTTTCCATGGGCGTTATGACTCACTAAATTGAGTCTAGTGTACATGGACGTTATAACAATTTCAAAAGTGTCACAATGCATATAAGCAATGTAAAGTCCATGGATTTCAAAGAGTCTATTTATCAAAAAAGGTTTAATTTAGCGAAGCCGGTATTCGAAATACCCCAGAGTTTAAAACCCCTGCGCCCGGCCGAAGGCCGGCTATCCGAAACACTTTTTATATGGAAACTAAAATGCAACAACACCAAATTTAGGATAAATTCCTTTGGGGGTAAGAGTGTCCCTTTCCTAAATTCTTTACAAATTTTCAAATACAGTTCTGTTTCAAAAGTGATACATTGTCAATGGACATTAAAACACATTTAAAAATTGTCATAAGGTCCATGGACACTATGAAACTTTTTGGTGTGTCATAACGTCAATGGACATTATGACACCCCACCTCAAATATATGCTAATATATTTATAAAATTTCATATATAATAATTTTATAAAAATATAACAAATATTATTACATAAAATATTTTTTTTTTAAATCGCGCGATTTAATAAAAAAATATTTTATGTAATATTAGTTGTTGTATTTTATGTAATGTAATAATGAAAGATCAACCCTAATTATTATATGGTTTTTAGGTCCCTTTTTAATATTTTAATATTCACTTATTTTACAAAATTTAAGAATGAAAATTAGCCCCAAAGGAGAAAAAGTTTTGTTTTGGGGTATTTCTTCATTTCACAATATTGGGGTCATTTTTATTTTTTGCAAAATGCAGTAAAAATGTTGAAATACCCCATAAAATATATATAAAAAAAACAAAAATTTCTTGTCTTTGTTGAGGCCATATTTCGTTTTATGTTTTGGGGCCATTTTACCTGGGGCCACAATTCGCAACGCCTTAAAAGGGTATTAAAGGAAAACACATAAGCTTTCTTCTGAGCAAAAAAAAATAAAAAATGGGTCAATTTTTTTAAAAAAGTCAACAAAGTTTTTGATTTTGCAAAAAAATTTAAAAATTTTAAATCTTGAGTTACAAAATATTTTTTTGATAGATATCCCACTAGCATCCCACTAAGCGACCATATAGGTCGCTTAGGAAAAGACTTAAGCTTTATTAAAAAAAATAAAAAGGGCCCATTTTGAAAAAAAGTCAAAAATGTTTTTGATTTAAAAAAAATCAAAAATATTTTATTAAATTTTTTTAATTTTTTTTGAAAGATTGCATAAATAGCTATCTAAACTATTTGGGACACATTTTGCTAAGAACAATAGGTAATAAGTTATGGATGAGAAAAAACACCTGCATGGCCAAAATGTCAAATTTTGACCGCCTCTAACTTTGAAAGTTCACGAGCGATCTTGTTGAAAAATTGTATCTGAATTACTATCTAATGGAACTAACTATGGTGCAAATTTCATCGGAAGACCAGTGTTGCCAACATTGGTCAAGCAAAACGCGCGCAAAAAAATTAAAAAGGGGTAAAAAAGCGTAATTTTCTAACTGAAAATGGGTTAAAAAGCACTAACGTTTTCATGTATACTTGTGTCCCAAACATAAAATTTGGTAACTTTACAGAAGTTCTCTTCCTCTAGACTTAAACATATGCCCCTATTATGGTTTACAACTCAACTCTTTATTAGTTGAAATTTTGCTATTTGGTATTATCGATAACAACTTAAAATCTAAAGTTGAAATTTATTACAACTTTTTTGGAAAAATTACTACTTATCAGACACAGTTGTAACAAATTGGTTGTGATTCATAATACCAAAAAAAGTTGAGTCGTTTCAATTTCAATTCAACTGAGTTGAGTTGTAAACCATAAGAGGGGCAATAAACTTATGGAAGTGTTCAGAAAAAATTAGCAAGATATGACCACGTTAACAGGAAGCACCGCGGAACAAAAAACCTTCCAAAAGGCCGGCAACTACGAGGCGTTCCGCTTTCGGGATTATTGAGCTCCTCGGGTACAAACCACCAGGGAACTCACTAAGGAGCAATCAGCTTCCCTTCAATGTGTTAAGATCGCTGAAAACTACAATACTCCTCCTCCCGTCGAAGTGAAAGCGGAAGCGGCGCCTAAACGGCAACATTCTGAGGAGGAAGCAGCTTCTGTAAGTCAGCAGTCAGAGATGAAACGTCCAAAACAAGTGCAGAAGTCAATGACGCACTCTTTCAGTGAGGTTGCCAAAGATAGTTTCATTCGATCCGTCATTGATCGAAGCGATGTTGACGGCAAGTTCTCAAAGAGAGCCCAGGCACTCATTCTCAATGCAATCAACCTGGATGAATCAAGGGTCACGAAAAACTAATGACTTGTGCAGCGTTGATGCTCAAGTCTGTCATTTCACTATTGGGTGAGGTATGTGATGGATCTAATCACATACCGTGCAATCGATAGAAGGCACGGTTAGCAACTCCACCTCTGATCCCTCCGAGAGAGATGAGCATCATCTGTACTATTGGCAATCACGCCAGCAGAATGGGTCTCGAATATAACGATTACTGTATAAATTGTAATAATGAGGAGGGAGAGGAAAAAATATCTCATAAATAAAATAAAATTTAATCAAATAGTTTAAATACATTTTTAAGAGATTTTTCTACCTCTTCACAAAACAATTTTTTTTATAAAACTAAGTAGAAATTTTTAATGTGGTGAACTAATACAATAGTTGCAATCATTAACTATACCATTATTTCTGATAGATTAAAAATTATGAGGATTTTAATTTATTTATTTATTGTAAGATGAGCTTTATCAGTTTTTCTTAAAAGAAAAACATAGCGTTTTCAGCGCACGAGAAACTTTGATGCATTTTTTTATGGTTAGCGAATAACTGCTTGTTCATAATTATGTGTTGCTTAAATTTCAGATTTTCAATAAAAATTATAAAAACTGTTGAAATGAAAATCTATATATAGATAACAATAGTACCTCAGCCTCATTTAATGACACATTAACATCACATTCTCATATTCATTTCCTTGACATGTTCCACTAGCTTACGGAGAAATAGTACTGAATTTAAAATTTATTAATAGGGGATTTTTTTAATCAATGGATTTATTTTGGATTTATTTTATTTAAAGGAAATAACTATCTTTAGAGGCTGAAATTTCATTATCTGAAAATACACTGTATAAGCTAATACAAGGTCAAAGAAAAGTTTATTTCAGTGCAAAAATGGCATTTCTATAGCTATAAGTAGTAAATGCAATTTCGATTTATTATTATTGTATTAATAGAACAAAACCAAAGTAATTTTTAAGGAAATAAATTTGTTTCACTTTGCCTCTGACATTATGATTTGAAATTTATTTAACCTCAATTAAAACTTTTTGCCTTATCCACCTGGCGTACAGTGCAAGAACTAACATTTGGATTTAATAAATCTAATTGTTTAAAAAATGCTGCTATACCCAGTGTGCTTTGCTACCATAAAAGCAATAAAAATAAAAAAAAAACACTTAACGATTTTGAATATTCTAGTTCTATTAGTTTCCCAGATAAATGAAATTTAATATTAAATTCATATGGGAGGTGCCAACCCCCTATTGAAAGTGCGCCCGTTATTCTCAAAATGTTCACATGAATATCAAAGTTCTTTATGTAAAATGTGAAGATTCTAGCTCTAATAGTTTCTCCATATATGAATCTTTCTATGATTCGTATATCCAGATGAAAATCCGCCGTGTTTTTTACAAAATGTTCAGATGAATATTAAAGTTATTCGTACAAAATTTAGTTTTATCAGTTTCCCATATAAATTTTTTTAATTAATTCGTATGGAATGTACCGCCTACTTTTTATCATAAATAATCTAAATTGACTCTAAAGTGGCTCAAAATATGAGGACTCTAACTGTTATATTATATAGATATAATATATAACTTATAGTATACGCACAATCGGGATAAACGACGAATTTTTCCGAACGAATATTCGACGTCAGAAATAGAACACAGTTGCGTATATGAAAATGTACACAATCATTGCGTATAACAAAGTTCGTCGTACGTAACGAACTATGCGATAGGTTTATTTCTATTTATTATGCAGACGAACGACGAATTAATTGGAGAAAATTGTTTTAAGACCAATTCCGGTAGCCCGAATTTGCTGAAATTTGGCGGTTGTCAGTACAGCTAATGACAAAACAATACTATGTTCGAAAATTCGAAATCATATTCGAAAATTCGAAGTTATGTTCGAAAAAAAAATTTATGCTCTTAAAATAATTTCTAGGTCATAAAAACTAAAAATAAAATTTTCGAAAATTCGAACTTAAGTTTGAAAAATTTTTAAAGCCATTTTTAAGCCTTTGATGACACTAAGTTCGAAATCTACCACACTTTTGGACACCTTTTTTGTACTCTTCAATTCTCTTTTAACAAGAGCCCAATATCTCTCCACTGGCCTTAGCTCCGGGCAGTTTGGAGGATTTGCCTCTCTTGGTACAAATACCACATTATTGTTCTTGTACCACTCAAGGGCTTGTTTACCATAGTGACAGGATGCCAAGTCAGGCCAAAAATAAGTGGACACATTATGAAGTCTTATGAATGGAAGCAGCCTTTTTTGTAAACATTCCTTGATGTAAATTTCGGTATTTATAGAGCCCGTTGTAACAAATGATTGGCTTCTTTTGCCGCAACTGCATATTGCTTGCCATACCAAGAACTTTCTGGGAAATTTTGTCTGCTTTTGGGTCCTAAACTTTTCTTCAACATTCCCTCCAGCATCAGCAACATAAAACTTTTGACCTGGAAGTTGCCAGAACATACGTTTCGTCATCCATTTTGCAGCAAGAATATTTTTTTATAAAACTTGACTTTAATTTCCGTGCTCTGTTTTTGGCCTCTAAATTTTTAGCAGCGTTCCTGTTAGGAACTTTTTGAGCCTTGTATGTTTTTAAACCTGCATTAGCTTTAACTTTTCGTACCAAATAGTCCGAGCACTGAGCTAACCGAGCTGCTTTCCTACCGGATGTGTTGGGAGCTCTTTTGAAAATGCGTTCTATTTTTTGGCTTTAGAAACATCATGTGGACCATTCCTTCTACCTGAACCAGGTTTTCTATCAACTGACAAGTTCTCCCGGTACTGTTTAATAACATTGGAAACAGTTTGACGGTAGACCTTTGTATGCTGGGCCAACTTTTTGTAAGACCAAGTTGGGTTTAGTTGAAAATATTTAATAATTTCAGTACGCACTTTTTTCTGGTCACTCATTTTAATCAGATTAACAAAAAAATTAATATAATTGACATTACACATAATAACTGACATGTTTTTCAAAGGTAACTTGATCAAAAAAAAAAAAATCAAATAATACTTTGGTTGAAAAATGTAATGAAAAACGTGTGTTAAGAATTTTTCGCTCTCACTCCTTATTATAAACATATTTATATTATAAATACATGATATGTATGTATACATTCGTATGTTTTATAAAAAAGTTTAATTGTCAATATTAAAATAATTTTTTAAAAAAATTATATAAATTCGTTTTAAGAAGATTCTTATTAAACGACGATTAAATCGTAAGTATTTATATTAAATAGCGGAAAATAAATTTTGTTGATAATGTTGTATTTGATTGCATATACAGTTCCCCGTGACTTTTTGGAAGAGCTAATCAAGTGACCAAGAAATGAGGATGTTTTTCTATAAATCATCGTCTTTTTACGTGTTTTGTTCCAGAAGAAGAATATTTTTTTAAACTAGACACATTTCACATACTAAGCAAAAATCGTATTCAAGAGGGGTAAACGAGAAATCATGAAGATTTCTCTGTAGACGAGTTTGTTGTCTACATTCTTTTGATGTTTAAAGTTAAGAAAGTTGTATCTTCGAGTTACTCTTCTCAAAATACATCTTGTTATGTCATATGATGTAACCCAAATTATTTTCAGTATAACATGACCATTCGTGATTTGGACCGATTTCAAAAAAGATATTTTTTATTTATTTTAAAATTTTAGTGTTTTCGTATTATGAAACTATACAATAATTGTGTCATATAAAAGATTTTTGAAGCCGTGAATAACAGTTGGCAACACTGCGGAAGACATCGATTTCAAAGGTGGTTCACTTGACGTGAAATGCCCCATATACATTAAACATCATATTACATAACAGCAAATATTTTGAGGGGGTTAACTCATGCACTATTTTTATGAGTCGGTCTAATGTATGTACATTAGAGTGCTCAAAAAAAAAACTAAGTTTCGAATTTTGACCGTCCCCTTCTAAAATTGTTCTACGGGTTACAAAAATAAGTCGTGCAAAAATTTAGGTCAATAGGACTACGTTAACTGGTGCCGCAGTGGCTCTGAAGTTTGAAGATGCATTTACAAGGGGAAAATATGCAATATATGTATCGTTCGATTTACTCATTCTATAACAAATTAAATTATTTCTTGTTTGTGCAATCGTATTTACGTTTTAATTAAACTCCTTCCGATTGACAAAATTTTCTTTGTCAAGTCGGACATTAATTGATTGAAGTCGGACAAATGTGTGATACCATGTCTAATATTCTTTCTACATTTCGTATAAAAGTCTGGATTAAAACCTTTTGCCTTTTATCCACGTGGCGTACAGTGCAAGAACTAATATTTGGATTTAATAAATCCAATTGTTTTATAAATCCTGCTATTATATACGAAATTATATACATATGAATATTTAAAATATTTAAAATTGAATCCTAAAAAATTATGTAATTTGTTGCTAATTTTTGTGTACTAACAAAGTTTAATAAAATTTAAACAATAATGATCAGATGTGCAGATGTATACCTGTTTCCCAAGGACCAGATGACAAAATAAAAATTAAATTCCCTTTTACAGTACAGGTGCACAGGTTTGTGCATGATTTTTATTAAAAAAATAAAAATGTGCTGATTCTTGCAAAAGTACACATGTTTCTTACTTTTTATACCCTACACCACTTTAGTGGGGAGGGTATATTGGGTTTGTGCTGATGTTTGTAACATAGAAAAATATTCGTCCTATACCCACCTTAAAGTATACCAATCGGCTTAGAATCATTTTCTGAGACGATTAAGCTGTGTCCGTCTGGCTGGCTCTCCATGTAAACCTTGTGCGCAAGGTATAGGCCGCAATTTTGAAGATAATTAGATGAAATTTGGCACACACGCTTCTTTTGGCCCAAGGACGAAGCCTATTTAACCTATTGGTTAAAATCGGTCCATTATTTCGACTAGCCCCCATACAACCGTACCCCCCAAATATGGCCTTTTGGCTTATAATTAATTTAAATGATCTATTATGTTAACAAAAGTCCGTAAAAATATATTTTTTAAAAAGGAATCAAAAAACTATTTTTACGGCCATTTTATTTAAATCGTTATATAAATAGAATTTAATACTTATACCTTTAATAATTTTATAACCAAATATAAATAAATACTTTATAAATACTTTTTGTTGTAGAAATTAATAAATTTATAATCACCTTGTATAAAACAGGGTGTACACACATAATAAAAATATTAATATATATTAAAATATTAATATATATATTAATGTTAAAGTCATTTTCTGAAGAGGACTCTACATTTGGGTACGGTCAATTATGAACCGATCGTCAAAAAATTCTGTCGAATTTCATCGCTATACTCGTGCTTTAAAAGCAGTTACGCTCGTTAAAGCTGTTTTAAAGCTTAATTATTAAGTATGCAGAGTCTGAATATTTTTTTAGTGCAATTTCATTAAAAAATACCAGTAGTGGTGATTTTTCCCAACGCCTGCACTTTCTATGCAGGCGTTCTATTCTGCCCTTACTAAATTTACAACAACGTACTCACACGTATTAAAAACTTATTCAGTCTCACGAATATAGCGATGAAATTCGACATAAGTAAGTTCCTTATGATCCAAAATCACTATGCAATTTTATGAGGATCGGTCCATAATTGTCCATATAACAGTATAACAATCAAATTTGACATACATCTGTTTTTATGCCATACACCACCATAGTGGGGAGGCTATTATGCGTTTGTTATAGCCAAAAATATTGATTTTATATTAAATATACCAATATACCTATGTCTGTCTGTGTGTGCATGTTAACTTTGTGTCCACTCTACAAATCACAATTTTCAATATAATTTGATGAAATTTAACACATACTCTTTCATATAAAAACAGGCAATATTTATATCGAATTTTTTGACAATAAAATATGTGCATTTAAGTGATTTTTAAAAGTGTACCTTAGATCGGTGCTATGACCAATAATGAAATATATGCGTTAAAGTGATTTTCGGAAGAGGACCTTATATGGAAACTATGGCCAAATATGGACCGATTCGGAAAAAAATTAGAAGAGTGATTGATACATGTATAAAACATATTTGTAGAAAATTTTATCAAAATGAAATGTGTCCTATTAAGTGATTTTTGGAAGTGAGTCTTATTGAGAGCTATGACCAATTGTTGACCGATACAATTCTACGTTCGCATTATGATTTCTGTCTATTGAGTCTATTTCTTTAGCTTGAGCGTGTTTTAATTAGACAGAAGGAAATATCTAAATCGACTCAGAATTTCATAAGCACCCAGAATATTTACACTTTGTTGGGTCTCACATGAATATTTCTTGGTTTTACACATGGAATGACAAACTTAGATATACCTTCTATCACCACTGATAAAAAGTATTCGGGTGATATTAGCCTTTTTAGCATGTTGTGACAACAATTCTGAAAAATTACTTGGATTTATTTACAAACTCAAAATAACGATTTTATTCAGCATATTTTTCCAAAATTTGCTACATTTATTGCACAGTATCGATATTTATACAATGTCAAATAATAGACCAACTAAAAATTTTGCCGAACCCGAATTTCGGTAAATTTGAAGGCACTGCGAATTAAGGCCCCAGGTAAAATGGCTCCAAAACATAAAACGAAATATGGCCCCAACAAAGATACAGGAAACCAAAACACGAAATTTTTGTTTTTTATATATTTTTTGTGGTATTTCAACTTTTTACATTTGGGGTAATTTTTTGCAAAAAATAAAAATGAAATGAAGAAATACCCCAAAACAATTTTTTTCTTTGGGACTAATTTTCATTCTTCATATATATTAGGCATGGATTTTTTCAGTGTACAAACTAATATTTAAAATATTTATATGTATTTTATAATGCCAATATTGGTATCAAATGAATCTGTAAATTTATAACATTTAAAACCATTATATGAACATCACGATGATTTTTTGAAAAGGGTCTTTAATTAGCAATTGGGTCAGTTATCAACTAATTCCGAATCCCACAGAGAGATAAATTTTTAATAGCAAACTATTTTTGTGAAATGCTTATATCTTAATACCTTTATTTTTGGGTTTTAAACTATTCATTAACAATGATATAATCCTCTGTAAGAGCACGGAGAGAAAAAACATGGTTGTGGTTAAAATTATGCTTGTAGTCTAAAGATATTATCGTTATTGTAACAATTCTAAAAAATATAAATATAAATAAATACCGTCAAAATATTTCATCATGATATTTTTGTATTTATCATAATATTGTTATACATAATCATATTACGATCCAAGATGATAAAAATTTCGTTTTAAATATGTATCGAAATCAAAATAAATTTTATCGAATCAGTAAAATTACAGTTTCCAAAAAAATATATAATATAAATATTATATACTTTCAATACTTAACACAATTCGCAAACTTCAATTTGCCGATATATATGAAATTTTGGTTCATAAAAAATTTAAGTATAATTTTATAAAAATACTAGTCATTAGTTAGTCATTTTCTAAAGCGATGCAAGCAGAAATAAACGAAAATGAGCAGAGAGAGCAGAGACATGTGCCGATGCAAACACGAAACAAAACGAAAGTCGCGACTATGAGTTTTTTATATTTTGACTACCAAACTTAAATATTATATAATATAGGAGATTATTTAAGGTCTAAAATTTAACATTTAATGTTGGAATTGAAAGATTTTAAAATGTAAAAAATGTATGCAAAAAATTACCAAATTTATATTAGGAAATAATTGAAAACGTTTGTAGCTAAGTTTCTATAAATATTTAATGTATATTAAATTTATTTTTAATTTTTATGTGGAATATTAAAATGTATTTATTTGTATTGATTGTAAAAGGTAATATAATTAGAAAAAAACTATAAACATAATTAGAAAGTATAATAAAATATCTTGTGAACTACAGTCACTCACAGCTTATTTTATGCAGTCACTAATTTTTGTAAGAAAATTAAATATATACAAAAAATGTGTAAAAGAAAAAAATTTGCACTTTATATGAAAAAATGTGTCTTGTTGTTAAAACGAGGAAAAACAACAACAAAAAAGTGCACTGCTTAAAACATATCAACAAAATAATTTATGTTTACGTTAAAATTAGCTCATAGCTTTAATGATGTAGTGTATTTATCAGTTTTATAAGAGTAAAATATGGCAACTTTGTTACACATTTTTTATCATTGTTAGCCACCATTTTAATGTGTTATTTAAAAAGAAAAGTTTTAAATTAAAATATTTTTCCGTTTTTTTCAACATGGGAAAACGAACTTCGATTGAAAAGCGAGAAGATGTAATTCGACATTTCAAGAAGGGGAAAAGTCAAAGAAACATTGCAGAAATTGTTGCATTAAGTCCTTCAACTGTCCGTGATGAAAATAAAATTGAAAACAGGGGTAGATTTGCACCCAATAAGATATTTAATGAAACAGATAAATCTTAGTGCTCCAAAGTTGGCAACTGAAGCTGGAAAGTACTTGTGTAAGTCATGAATAGTCCAGAAACTATTCGGAGAATTTTACGAGATGCGGATTTCCATGGTCGAACTGCCCTAAACAAGCCATTGATAAATGCCACAAATGGAAAACGTAGAATAGAGTTTTGCCGAGAACATTTAAATAAAGATATTTCATTTTGCAAGACTGCTATTTTTGCTGACGAAAGCAAGTTTAATCTAATTAGATCAGATGGTAAGTCATACGTGTGGAGAAAACCAAATACCGTCCTAAATCCACGCAATTTGCGCAGTGATGTTAAACACGGAGGAGGCAGCGTAATGGTATGGGGCTGCTTGTCATATTCAGGAGTGGGAAATTTAATTTTTATTGAAGGAAACATGGACAAAAATATGTATCTGGATCTACTTAAGGATAATCTTCTACAAAGTGCGGAGAAACTTGAAATTAGGGATTCATTTAGATATTACCAAGATAACGATCCCAAGCATACATCTGGTATTGTGAAGAGTTGGCTTATCTGGAACTGCCCCCATGTTGTGCAGACGCCTGCACAGAGCCCAGATCTTAATGTTATAGAGAACCTGTGGCCAGTGCTTGAAAGAAATAATCGAAATCACAACATTTCAAATGCTTCCGATCTAAAACGTGCGTTGCTTGAGGAATGGGGCAAAATTAGCCCAGATTATATAAAATCATTGGTCGAATCTATGAAATCCCGCTTGAAATATTACTGTTTAATATTTAAAATTAAAACAAAATTGAACAGGAGAAAGCTTATAAAACTTACGAAAAATGAGATAGAATAGTTTTAAAATCCAGTGAACTGCATGCCGCCTAAATAGCAGGAGTAACTAAAAAATGAACAGCCAATTGTATGTTGTTACTTTAGAAAGATTTAAAGCTGCAGTAAAAATATAAAAGAATGTACCTACAAAAACGCAAAAACACTTAGAAAATTGGAAAAAAAACTGAAGACATACTATAAATTCCTGAATGTACTCGGAAAATTTTGCAAAGAAATCAGAGTAAATGAAAGTTTTTGCATAGTTTGTCGTATGTCATGTCAATATGCAATTTATACAATGGCTTGAAGGAATTAATTGTTCAAGGTTGTTTTTTTTTTGGATCAGATGGATACAGCTTTTATACCCTGACAAGGACAAAGAAACACATTTTCATCGTAAGGACACCAGAGAAGGCGGAGTTCTGGTGTCGGGTGTCATATCCTAATATGGCACTGTTAAATTTGCATTTAAGACTAACAAAATCGACTGAAGCATAGTACATAATCGATTGAAGCACAATTTGAAAACTTATTTGGACCCATACTGTAGATCTGGATTTGCAGTACCAGTAAAATTGCAGCAAAAATAAGGTTTTATTGAATACTGAAAAAAATTCAATAAATTTACTGGTTACTGCAAAAACATCAGTATTATAGTGATTACTGAAATTGCGCACAATCTAATAATTTACTAAAAATTAAATTTTCAACATATTTTTGAATATAATATATATTTTAACTTTTATTTGGGGACAGATTTTTGTGGGGAGGGATCTGGTGATCTCCGTAAAATTGGGGAATTTTTATAATTTTTGCGTTATTTTTGAGGATTTTTATAATTTTTTATAAATATTGACAATTATTTTTTTCTTTTTAGTTTAGTTTTTTATATAAGGGTCTTTTTAAAATATTTTAAATACTTTAAAATAGTGCAACCAAACATTTTTTTCAAAGGCAGGAAATTTAGTATCGTATAATTTCTAAACAAATCGTTTGATTCTTGGAATTTCTTTTTTCGATGGCATTATAACCTAATTTTAGTACAGAAATTATAAAAATTTAATTTTTAAGATATCTATGGTCATCCTATAACACCGTTCAACAGCCTTTATTGGACTTAAATGAGGGCATATACACATGATACTAGTGGTCTTATAAAGTAAAACTGTGTTTTTTTACCCTACACCAGTATTGTGGTATTATACGTTTGTGCTGATGGTTGTAACACACAAAAATATTGGTCCACCCTTAAAGTATAGCGATAATTTTTTGAGTCGATTAAGACATGTCCGTCCGTCCATCTGGCTGTCACGTAAACCTTGTGCGCAAGGTACAAGCCGCGCACAAGCATGTTTTTTGGCAGAGGGACAAAGCCTATTGAAATGATTGAAATCGTTCCATTATTTCACCTAGCCCCCATACAACCGTACCTCCCGATTTGGGCTTTTTATAATTACAGATGGAAACAGCTTTTTCACTTTTTTGAGTTTATATAAAAAACGACGATCTAAAACGACGAAAAAGCCATATGAATGTCAATTTTTCCATCAGTATTTTACCCAATGTAGAAAGTTTTCATTACATATTGTGTTTAGACGATCGCATTCGTATCCTTCTACATAAAATTTTGATATATCATATTACTTGTGTGCTCGTGAGAATGGGCCTTATAATAAATAATATTTATTGACATAGAGAGAAAATGTACTAATTTTTCCCCTTTCTGATTTATGTTTCAAAAAATGCCCATTAATGCTTTCCAAGACAGTCTTGAAGTGAGTGGTTCAAATTCACACAAATTCAAGAACTTCATATCATTTTAAGATTACACAACAAAATTCGTTCCTTTTATCTGTAAATTTTTAGTTTATTAAATTTTTAAAATTTTAAGTATATATAAGTAGAAATTACCTTTGTTTCTTCATTTAAAAAAAGTAATAATTTTACCGAGTTCCGTATTTCGTCCATTTTTTGATTTTTTGGAATAATGATATAACCTTTAAAATTCTAAATAAAGATATATTTCTGTTTAAAATTTCTTAAAGTCTATTTAGGTTTGGATCTTATAAAAAACACGGAAATCCCCTTTTTTACCCATTTTAATTAAAATTACCTAAACTAAAAATAACTACCCATTAAGTTTTTTTCCTAATTTTTGATACCAGTTTTGTTCCAACTTTCGCAACGCAACTTTTCTAAAAGTCGTGATACACGAAAATTTATACACGTTTGTTACATCTTACAATGTTGTCAGTAAAATGTTCAGAAAATATCTAACAATCATCTGAACTTACAATTTTTCTTCTGCAACGTTGTCAGACTGACAATATTTGTAAATTTGTAAGTTCGCAGTGTTATTAGACATCTTCTGCACATTTTACTGCAAACGTTGTAAGATGTAACAACCTGTATACATTTCTGACATTTTAGCTAAATCGAAAATATTTTCGCATTCAAATAGCCAAAAATAAATTTTTTTGCACAAAAGTACCAATTTTTCCTGTTTTTCGTCGTTTTCACCTATTTTTTTTAAATTTCTAGTCCAATTTTCGGTAAGCTATGTAGCTTATTGACGCTTCCATACATATATCTCTCTATGTTCCAAATTTTAAGAAAATTGATTCATCCGTTTAGGCGTGATTGACGCACAAACAAATAAACAATCTTACAAAGAAATTATAATATACATATATTAGGTAATGTTAGGAACTTATTTGACCCAAGCCCCATACAAACCCGCCTTTAAAAATGTCTTAAACGTCTAAAATTGACTTGTTACCATTTGAATCGCAATGAAAACTAACTGTTATTTAAAAATATATCCTTTTCCAAATTTAATGATGATCGGCCCATGTTTGACTTATACTCCTATATAAAGCCTCATTTAGAAAGTTTTTTAAATAGTTAAATAGTTTGGAATTAAGGTAAAATTCAACATAAAAGTTTCTTTTAAAAAATAAAAATTTTGTTTCAGAAATTGCAAATGAAATTTGTAAAAACAACAACATTATTTGCAAACAAGAGAATAACTTGCAAAAAACTCATACACTCCAAAAACTTTTCAGGAATGTATAATAAAAAAATACATAATAACGATATTTTTAATACTTTTTTTTTAACATTTTATAATAAAAAATTTAGACTTTGTTAAGAAATAAACACTTTTCTTCTCTTTAAATATGTTTTATCTGTAAAAAATCGCCATTTTACTTCTTATATAATTTGATTATATAAAGCGTGATTATCAAATATTTTTTCTAAGTGTTATTTTTATACCCTCCACCTTCGTGAGAAGGGTATATATAAGTTTGTCATTCCGTTTGTAATTTCTATAATATAATTTTCCAACCCTATAAAGTATATATATTCTGGATCCTTATAGGTAGCGGAGATGATTAAACCATGTCCGTCTGTCTGTCCGTCTGTCCGTCTGTCTGTCTGTCTGTCTGTCTGTCTGTCTGTATGTTTGTTGAAATCAGTTTTTAGAAGACCCCATATATCTGCGAGATCCGAATCTTCCATAATTCTATCAGACATACGACCGGCAAGAACGCTATTTAAAATCAGCAAAATCGGTCCATAAATAACGGAGATATGAGCAAAAAACCGAGACAACCTCTGAAAATTTCATATAAAATTTAGATTTTTTATTCATGCTCAGACAGAAACTGCAAAAAACAAAATAAATAACAATACGGTAAATATTGTTATTGTAATTTGTTTATAAAAGCAAAGCAGAGCAAGAGCAGCAGAGCAAGAGTAGCAGAGCGAGAGCAGCACTAATGTTTTGTTATTGGCTAGAAACATGAAATTAAGTATGTGGAGTCTGGCTTAAGTTAGAACCCATAAAAGGGGATTTTTTGGTACATTTTCGTTTTTCAAAAGGCACTTTTTGAATTTTCTATAATATTGAACCTAGAACCATGAAATTAAGTATGTAGAGCCCGGATTAGGTGAGAACCCATAAAAGGGGATTTTTTGGTACTTTTTCGTTT
>NC_060949.1:13565123-13581011 GCF_022045245.1 Lucilia cuprina | reverse complement strand
GTCATCAAGACTAGTATAGAACTTGGTTTTGCAGCTTTTTGTCGAGATACAACAGCTTTTTGCATAGATAAACATATTATGAACTTAAAAACCCTATTTGGCGGGTTCAGTTCTATGGGGCCTAGGTGAAATAATGGACCGATGTTAACTATTTTCAATAGGCTTCGTCTACAGTACCATAAAATATCATGTGCCAAATTTCATTGCATTATCTCCAAAATTGATACCTGTAGTTTGATTACAATGTTTACAAGCTCTATTCGGGGGTTCAGTTGTATGGGGGCTAGGTGAAATAATGGACCGATGTTAAGCATTTTCAATAGACTTCGTCTATGGTATAATAGAAGATCATGTGCCAAATTTTATTGAATTATCTCCAAAACTCTGAAGAAACCGATTCAGTTAGTAGTTTGTCTAATGTTCCTGCTAACATATCCCCGGCAAGTCCTCACTATGGAGGATTTTATGATGGTGACAACATATTCTTGGGTGCTTTTGCTCAATATGGTGTTCATGAATCAATCGTTGAAGAAGCCATGAGAAATGAATTTGGAGATAATGAAGAAGATAAAAGAGGGAGTACTGGTGTTGTTTTGGAAACTCCTCTTGCTGTAATTGATGTTTCGAGCGAATATTATGATAATATAGTTGATGAAAAAGATGCACTAGGTAAACAACTCAACAATATCAACACTGAAGTTAAATATGCCGCTGAAAATGCTAATAATAATGCTGATGAAACTAATACTATTGATATTAGAACTGAAGCCAACATAGACGATGTGTCTTCTACTATAGCTTGTGCAAAAGTGTGTATTAATACCAATAATGAAAATGTCGATAATGACAATGATGCTGACCGTAATAATGGCGACGATAAAATGACCTATGATGAAACTGGGGCTATCGATAAAAAAGGAAGTGCCGAATTAGCCGAAGATGTTACTAACGATACTGGTGACGAAACGTTATCTTACACAAACCAAGATAATAATCCAGCCGATGAAAAAGAGTATCTTGATGGAGATTTAGAATTGAAGAAAGCGAGCCGGAAGAAGAGAGCTAAGCTGTGGTTGTGGGTTCCTGGCTACTACTGCTACAAGTATAGGAAGAGGAAGTCATGCCAATGATTCTGTACCGGTTTATTATACATAAGTATTCATAAATTACTATATACATATTGAGACAAAATAATTATACATATATTTAGTATTTCCCCTGGCAGAATGTTCAAACATATTTGAACACAGTTTAAAATCTTATTTTGGTGCATGTGTTTGGTCATAAAAACTATTCGATTAGTTCACTTGAGTTACAAATAAATATTTATCGTTTAAGTTCTTTATGACCTTTAGTAATGATGAGAATGCTAGTACTAAGATGCACATTAACTCTCTTGTTTATGTAACGCATAGACATTATTAGAAATAGATCATATTCTTATCACTAGCGCACTTGAAAACCCACCCTTAAAAGGTAATATGAAATTGATAACATTGTATGCATAAAAAGAGTGCATGAGGTCTTATCTTAGTTCTAAGTTAGTTTTAAGATTTTGTTTAATAGTTCTTAAGTTTTTAGTTTTAAAAATAAATTTAGTGTTATTCAAGATTCGTAAGAGTGCTTTACAACCACTCGCAGTCTTGGAACATTCACCGGTAAATTTTGTATTTTTACTTAATACATTTTTTACAGTAGTTTTATTACAATGTTTACATGTAATAAAATGTTTTAGCCACCCCCGATGAAAGTACGCCATTTTTCCTTAAAAATGTTCAGATGAACAATCATAGAAAGGTTGTTAATGAATTTTTCGTTTTTTTGAATAGGCCTGACATTATATTTTTCGTTAAACCGGGAAACCACTGTATTTAAAAATTTTAAATTAATTTATACTTTTAATTGTCAATTACTTTATTTACCTTTGTCAAATTTAAACAAAAATCAAGTATGAATGTATAGTCGGGCGTAGCCGACCATATGATACCATACACCTGTCAGTATGTATGGGGATTATTTAAAAAATAAAGCATTTGGTTTGTTTTTTTTTAACTTTATTTCGGAGTATTTTTACTTTTATTTTATCAAAAAAAGAATTTTTTTAAAGAGGGCTCAAAGGGGAGTAGGGCAAAATATGGCCCTATCCTTAAAAATGTTGGTAGGGGGAGTTAAGTCTTCAATATTATTTATGTGGAATTTAAAAGTGTTATTAGAGTTTGTAAGTGAATTTCGACCTTTAAGTCATTTTCTGAAGGGGAGTTTGTATGGAGGATAGGATAAAATGAAGCCCGATCATTACAAAAATCGGTAGTGTAGTTCATTTAAAGTTCTATAAAACTAAGTTTTGTCGACTTTTGTTAACATAATAGATCATTTAAATTAATTATAAGCCAAAAGGCCCTATTTGGGGGTACGGTTGTATGGGGGCTAGTCGAAATAATGGACCGATTTTAACCATTTTCAATAGGCTTCGTCCTTGGGCCAAAAGAATCGTGTGTGCCAAATTTTATCTAATTATCTTCAAAATTGCGGCATGCACCTTGCGCACAAGGTTTACATGGACAGCCGGCCAGCCAGACGGACGGACATAGCTTAATCGACTCAGAAAATTATTCTAAGTCGATTGGTATACTTTAATGTGGGTATAGGACGAATATTTTTCTATGTTACAAACATCAGCACAAACCCAATATACCCCACTAAAGTGGTGTAGGGTATAAACATATAATGTACTAAAGATAACATACATACAACAACAAAGTCTTACTGAACAAACCAAGGCGAACAGACTATAGGGTGAAGTCATTTCTTTTTGCGGAGAATTCATAAATTTTTTCTATATGGGCATTTCCACCGAAAAGTCCACCGTGGCTCAAAAACTAAAAGTTATCAAGAATAAAATTTTAACTTCTATTATTATAGAAAAAGATTAAAATTTTATTAAATTTAAGACCCCAAAGTTTTTCTTAACCACTATGATGAGAAATCGGAATTAAAAATTACAATAATATTTCAGGCATATTTTTGCACCTTTAGTAGCATTTGCTTTTGATAGTTTTTATTATTTTAAAGCTAATATTTAAATGGACTTTTATATAAGCGGGGTTATCTATATATATAAAATTCTAACGTTACTGACTGACTGACTGACTAATTGACTGATTCATCATCGCACAGCCTAAACGGTTAGAGCTAAAGAGCTGAAATTTGGACAGGGGGTAGGTCTCCCACCAAATAGATCCACTAAGACGGGATTTTTGAAAATTCGAATGTTTAGGGGATAAAAAAGGGTAAAAACGGGTAAAATCGGTAACCTTATATCTCCTAAACTAGAAAAGATACAAAAATAGTTTAAAGCTTATCGTCGTTCATTTAAAAAATAAGCGGACAGGTGTCTGGTACTTTTTTCAATTTCGGCCCCTTTAGGGAATAAACGGGTAAAAACTGTATTTTTGTACTTTTTTTGCACCCTATGTATCTTTTAAACCAGTGAACATTCAAACAATATTTTTGACTCCTTCATAACTTGACGAAAAAATAAAAATATAAATTTAGTACTTTTTGGTTATTCGGATGTTTAAGGGTGTGAAAATTGTACCTATTTTTGGTACTTTTTTCATAAAACATTGATTTTGGTTTATTAACTTATACATATAAATACGTAATAACGGGCTCCCACTACGATGTTGCAACATTTTGGAATAGAATTTTTATTTCGTTAATGGGTAGAAAAAAAGTACCAAAAGGGGTAAAAACTGTAAATTTGATTTTATTCAAACACAATGATCCAATTTAGATAAAATTTTTAGATTTAGAAACACTAAATATGCTAATGAGGTGTTATTTGGAAACCCGGTACCAAGTGATATTTTTTGGTACTTTTTCATTCTCCATCTGGTACTTTTTTAGTTTTCTTTGATATTGAAATCGAAACATGAAATTAATAATAAAGAGACTTTTCGGTACTTTTTCGTTCTACACAGGTATTTTCTTGAGTTTTCTTTAAAATTAAACCTAGAAGCATGAAATTAAGCATGTAGAGCCCGGAGTAAGTGAGAATCTATAAAAGGGGACTTTTTGGTACTTTTTGAATTTTCTATAATATTGAACCTAGAAACATGAAATTAAGCATTTAGAGCACGTAGTAAATGAGAATCTATAAAAGCGGACTTTTTGGTACTTTTTCGTTCTACAAAAGGTACTTTTTGAGTTTTCTATAAAATTTAACCTAGAAAAATGAAATTAAGCATGTAGAGCCCGGAGTAAATGAGAATCTATAAAAGGGGACTTTTTGGTACTTTTTCGTTCTTCAAAAGGTACTTTTTGAATTTCCTATAATATTGAACCTAGAAACATGAAATTAAGTATGTAGAGCCCGGAGTAAATGAGAATCTATAAAAGGGGACTTTTTGGTACTTTTTCGTTCTTCAAAAGGTACTTTTGTGAATTTCCTATAATATTGAACCTAGAAACATGAAATTAAGTATGTAGAGCCCGGAGTAAATGAGAATCTTTAAAAGGGGACGTTTTGGTACTTTTTCGTACTTCGACTGGTACTTTTAGAATTTTCTATAATATTGAACCTAGAAACATGAAATTAAGTATGTAGCCCCGGAGTAAATGAGAATCTATAAAAGCGGACTTTTTGGTACTTTTTCTTTCTACAAAAGGTACTTTTTGAGTTTTCTATAAAATTTAACCTAGAAAAATGAAATTAAGCATGTAGAGCCCGGAGTAAATAAGAATCTATAAAAGGGGACTTTTTGGTACTTTTTCGTTCTTCAAAAGGTACTTTTTGAATTTCCTATAATATTGAACCTAGAAACATGAAATTAAGTATGTAGAGGATGGATTAAGTGAGAACCTATAAAAGGGGACTTTTGGTACTTTTTCGTTCTTCAAAAGGTACTTTTTGAGTTTTCTATTAAAGTTAACCTAGAAACATGAAATTAAGCATGTAGAGCCCGGAGTAAATGAGAATCTATAAAAGGAGACTTTTTGGTACTGTTTCGTTCTACAAAAGGTACTTTTTGAGTTTTTTATAAAAGTTAACCTAGAAACATGAAATTAAGTATGTAGAGCCCGGAGTAAATGAGAATCTATAAAAGGGGACTTTTCGTTCATCAAAAGGTACTTTTTGAATTTTTTATAATATTGAACCTTGAAACATGAAATTAAGTATGTAGAGCCTGGTTTAAGTGAGAACATATAAAAGGGGACTTTTTGAAACCTTTTCGTTCTTCAAAAGGTACTTTTTGGATTTTTGTATAATATTGAACCTAGAAACGTGAAATAAGCATGTAGAGCCCGGATTAAGTGAGGACCTATAAAAGGGGACTTTTTGGTACTTTTCCGTTCTTTAAAAGGTACATTTTGAATTTTCTATAATATTGAACCTAGAAACATGAAATTAAACGTTTAGAGCCTGGATTAAGTGAAAATCTATAAAAGGGCACTTTTTGGTACTTTTTCGTTCTTCAAAAGGTACTTTTTGTGTTTTTTTATAATATTGATCCTAGAAACATGAAATTAAATAGGTCCTTTGGTACTTTTTCGTACTTCACTGGTACTGGTACTTTTAGAGCTTTCTAAAATATTGAATATATAAACATAAATTAAACACGCAGTATCCCAATTGAACGAAAATTGAAAAAGCATACTCTGGTACTTTTTTGTTCTTTTACTAATACTTTTCGAATTTCTTATAATATTGAACCTAAAAACATTAAATTGAACATGTAGCTTCCTGATTGTATAAAAATCTTTATGCGATTTTTTTGGTTTCTGGTTGAAAATTAAACATGTGTCATCCTGATCTCTAAAAGGGGAATTTTTGATATTGCAGATATATATATACATTTACAATAATGATATTTATTTTATTCCATTACGATGAGGGTAGCGAAGCACACTGGGTATAGCTAGTTTTTTATAAAATTGCAAAGTCTGTCACGTCACGTCACATTACATAAATTTTTTTCAAGTGCAACCTTCGAATTGTGAAATATTATTATTTAAAAAGATGTGATATTTATGAAATTTAATCATTTAGGTAATAGTTATAATTTTTTAGTTGATAAGTGGAATAAAAAGCACAGAAATTCAACAAATGATATTTATAAGAAATCTAGGAAAAAAGTGATTTTCGGATCGGCTTTATATAGGCGTTATGACCGATTATTGTATTATCATCAGAAGGGTCAGTAGTTGTACATTTGAAAGTTTTTTGTGTGTTTGTATTATCAGGATGGCGAAATTTTAGTTATATATCCAAGTTTATGGGTATATCAAATGTGGGCTTTGTTTGGAAGCTATGCCTAATCATGGACCAATTAAAAAAAAAAAAAAATTAGGATAAACGATTTTTGTGTATGTCAAAATTATTTGTGTTGAATTTTATGGTGATATAAGCATTTTTAAAAGTTTTATGTTAATTAATGTTAATTCTTATATTATTCTTATATGGGAGCTATTTAACCTAAAATTTTATTAAATAGTCGAAATATTTCTCCGATTCCAAAAACTTTTAACAATGTCCATCCAAAATAAATCTATGGACTAATTAATTTTCAATAAGATTGCAAATTTCATCATTGGAAATTTTTGTCACATCACGTCATGTCACGTCACACATAACGGCTTGTACAAAAAAATCTGAAATCAATTTTAAGTTAAAAGCTGAAAAACAATCAATAAATATTCCAAATTTATTTAAGATTTTTCAATTTCTTCTTCCAACCAGTTATAGAGCTATTGAAGCCCTATATAAAAATACAAGAATTTTTAAAAATATATATGTATATATATTTTCAATCTCTTTAAAACGTGCGTGTGGAAAATACCATTTTTAAATTAAATATTTTTTTATTAAATATTGATTTTTTATATTATTTAAACATATTTAATTATTTTTACATACTTTATTAACGTTTTACGTTGCGTAGCTGTCAATCGCAGTTCAACGCAAAGTATTGTATTGTTCAATTCAAAATCAAGTTGTATATTGTACCTACTAAAGTGTAGTAACAGTGATTGTAAACAAATCTTTGCAGCATGTCATAAGTTTATGTTCTCAATGAAAAAAAATATTTATCAAAACAAAAATATATGTATATAACAGTGACAAGCCCCTCGCGAAGGGTAGTCATCTTGACGCGATGCGAGGGCTTATGTGTGTTGACTCATGCAGGCCGTGCTGGTAGGGCCACCCATGCCAGAAGGGCTCATGACGAGCACATACAAATTTACCAGATCACATAAGTTCGTTATAAAGAGGTTTAACTGTACATTGAATCTTTGTGCTTATTATAAATTGATTAGTATTTTACATCGAACCTTATTTTAAATTTTATAAAGGGTTAGAAATATAACAGTGGAGTTGTTAATGTTACTTATACATAAGAATATGTGGGTTGATGAGTGGCGAAACTTTTATGATATTTCTTTTTTACAATTGGGATTTAAGTAGCGCAATCAAAAACTAAATATTATAAATGTATGCACATCTACATACATACATATTGAAACTACACAAAACTAAATACTTGCTGATGTTGCATGCACTTTCTTTTTTGGTTTTACTGCTTTCATTTTAGGTTTGTTTTGTGTTATCGCAGCAAACAACGAAACCATCCATTGTCGTCGGAGCAACGTACAGGAGAACATCATCCGCTGGTAACAACACTAGCAACTGGGGTATTGGTAGTTCAGTTTTATCGGAAATTCCAAACCTCTGAGGCGGAAATAGAAACTTGTGTTATAATGTTAAATATATTCATTGTTTTCTTGTTGGCTTTTATTTTTGTTTTTTTATTATTTATTTTATTTTTTAACTATTAAGGCGTGTTCCATTGAATCGATTTGAAATTTCATCCAGCAAAAGCGTTAAAATTAAACAAGTTTACGAGTGCCAGCCAACTGCCAGCATTTTTTTGATTTTCATTTCAATTTTTCATTATTTTTATTTGGGTCAATGAGACATAATAGTGAGTGAATTTTATTTGCCAAAAGTGTAGTTTTTGTGACCTCATACAAACAACTGAGGCAAACTGTATGGGAGAGGAAACGTAAAATAAATAAAAGAGTTTTTATTAGTCGTTAAAGTAATGCCATTAAATACTTCAAAAATAAAAAGTTAAACGTCATTTAATCTTTGCCACAATCATTCATAAAAAAATTTAGCACATAAAATTAAATTTGTTGTAGATGATGATACACTGTCTGGTTGCAAATCCATGGGTCGTTGATATTCAATAAGTTTAATTTATATTTTTGTGCCCCGTTTGTATAGGTAAGAAAAAATGTTTTCCCTAAAATGGAAGTTTAGTTGATTAAAAAAAAAAATTATAAGATTTTCCATGAAATCATTCTCCTGTTTTCTCTTTACATCCCTCCCTGTGGATCCGAGCCTAAGCTAACTGACTTCGGCCCTACATGCTTAATGTAATGTTTCTCTTTTGAGAAACAAGAAGTAAGAGTGTTATATTCGGCTATGCCGAATCTTATATACCCACCATCAAATCTCATTTGACTTGAATAAAACTTACTTATGTCGATCTTCATGTATGTACTCGTATTTTTAGGCCAGTTATAAGCGTTAAAGTAATTTTCTAAAGGGAACCTTATATAAGGGGGTAAGGGTCAATTATGGGTCAATCCTCATAAAATTTGGTAGACAAAATTTGGTTCGTATTAAATTTATTTGTGTCGAATTTCACCTCTACACTCGTATTTTTAAGTCATTAATGAACGTTGCAGTCATTTTCTGAAGGGAACCTTATATGGGTGGTAGGGTCAATCATGGACCGATCCTCTTAAAATTTTTAGATAGATTTTGACTCGTGTGAAACTTACTTATGTCGAATTTCATATACTAGTATTTTTAAGCCAGTAATGAACGTGAAAGTCATTTTCTGAAGGGGAAAAGGGTCAATTATGGACCGATCCTATAAGAAATATCTATGTGAAATTGCAACCTTCTAGGTCTTTCCTTTAGGACTCTATCATGCTTTCAACAGACAGACGGACAGATATGGCTAGATCGTCTTAGAATTTAATGAGGACCCAGAATATATATACTTTTGTGGGTCTATGACCAATATTTCGAAGTGTTACAAACGGAATGACAAAATCAATATACCACCACCTTTTTTGATGGTGGGTATAAAAAAGTATTTTTTGAAAAACGACGGGTTCTTAATACATAATTTCATTCTAGGTTCAATATTATAGAAAATTATCAAAGTACCTTTGGAAGAACAAAAAAGTGCCAAAAATCCGCCTTTTATGGGTTTTCACTTATTCCGGGCTCCACATACTTAATTTTATGTTTCTAGCGAATAACAACATGTTAGTGTTGCTCTTGCTCTGCTTTTTTATTAACAATAAAAAAATTTACCATATGGTTATGTGTTTTGTTTGTTTCCAATTGCTTTCTGAGCATGAATAACAAATTTAAATTTTTGATAAAGTTTTCAGAAGTTCTCTCGGTTTTTTGCTCATATCTCCGGTATTTATGGACGATTGCTGATATTAAGTAGCGATCTTTCCGAAAGCATTATTGAAGATTCGGATCTTAAAACACCAACCAAAACATAAACCAAATAAGAATTATATCAATACATATTAGTTTATTCCAAGACATAAAAATAAAACTCAAACAAAAACATTTAAATCTCTCTGTTAAATTTTACGACATTAACATCCCCCCCACCCCCATATAAGATCTCTTATAAAACACTTGAACGCTCATTACTGTATTAAAAATACTAGTACATAGATGTAAGTAAGTTAGTTTGAAAGAGGATGTACATACCTACATTAAATCTGAACGTCAGGAAGTACAACTAAGCCAGAATCTCTTAAGAACATCATTCTAATGTTTATATTAATTTCGATTAATAAAATTCAGCATATATCAAATAAATGAGAAGACCTTCCAAAAATTACTTTAATTTTATGGCAAAAAATTTGATGGTGGGTAGATTCGGCCTGGCCGAGTTTAATACTCTTACTTGTTATTTTTTATTATCCATGTTTGTTTTTTCCAAGTGGTGGACAACCTGTCATCCCTCAGCTTAAGTGACTCTAAGCACTCGGTAGAAAAAACTGGAAAAAATTCAACAAACAGAAGGACGGCTTGATTGTCTTAGAACTTAATAAGGACCCGATCTTATATACTTTTGTAGGTCTATGAGAAATATTTCGATGTGTTACGAACAGAATAATAAAATCAATATACCTTTTCTCACGGTTTGTATAAAAACCAATATATGTTGCACTTAGCTATTTTTATATACCACAAAACATTTCTATGCAATATCAGGATACCTTCCATTCATCTCTTTTAAACAATGCTCTTCAACGTATATACGTAGATATATACGATTGTATGTATTTTTTATATATGGCTGTGTGTAGTATATTTAAAGAGATGGATGATTTTTCTGTAAACTTCCGGTCAAACAAATTTTCACATCATGTTTAAATAATGGCAAACATGTACACGAGGTCAAACAGTTGATGTTGATAAAACTTTTAGCAGCTCGTTTTAATTTGAAACATTAAATAAATGACCACTAACAGAATGAGCCTTGTAATCGTCAGAATCAATGTATTCGTATCAATTTGTTTTTCTTGGAGAGACACCCATATTTAGAAGTATAAAATTAAATGTAGTACATATTTTCTTTTTATTAATTTACTTTTTCTAAATATTTAAGAAAATAAAGTAACTATTTTTGGCAGTTTTGCATTTTTATTTTCAACCCTGTTATGTTATTTCTAATAAATCACGATAATTTTAATTTTTTAGATAATAATACATACATATTAATTTACAAAAAAATTTAAAATAATTTTGGAAATAAAATTGGGGAAAAACCGGGCACCAGATGGACAAATGACGCAAAATGGGCAAAATTACTCTTTTTGTGCCATTTTATGATTTTTATAGACTCAGAAATATGTATACAGTGTATACATAAATTTATTTATTTATTTTTTATACAAACATTGAATGAATAAAAATAAAGATGATGATAAACACAATGGATTGGGATCATTGGGATCATGTATTTAAAATTTACAAAATGTGTTATCTAACCAATACACCGGCGTATAGAGAGGCAGATAAAAAAACTCACCACTATGCACACACTAATGGTACTTTTTCAATGAAATTGCAATGAAAAAAATATTTGGCTATTTTCAATATTGAAGATTAAATTGCACTACTATAAATTGGGAATGTTTATAAGCAAAATATAAGCAATTGCCATAAGAATGATAATATCTTCCCATAGAACGAACAATTAAAAAAATTGTACAAAAAAAGTATCAAATTAGAATAATCTAATTTACTTTCATTGTTATGCATTCTAGAAAATTATTTAGGGTGTATGTTGTTTTTGTAAATTATGCTCTTGTTTTTGAAGTTGTGTTTTTGTCTCTTCAAATTGCGTTTGCAATTTCTGAAATTTATTTATTTTTTTATACAAACATTGAATGATGATAAATACAATGGATTAGGATCATGTATTTAAAATTTACAAAATGTGTTATCTAAACCATACACCGGCGTATATAGAGGCAGATAAAAAAATCACCACTATGCACACTATATTGAAAATAGCCAAAAAATATTTGGCTATTTTTAATATTGAAGATTAAATTGCGCTACTATAAATTGGGAATATTTATAAGCAAAATTTAATCAATGGACATAAGAATTATAATTTTTTTCCATAGAAAGAACATTTAAAATAAAAATGTACAAAAAAGTATCATATTAGAATAATCTAATTTACTTGCATTGTTATGCATTCTAGAAAATTATATAGGGTGTATGTTGTTTTTGTAAACTATGCTCTTGTTTTTGAAGTTGTGTTTTTGTTTCTTCAAATTGCGTTTGCAATTTCTGAAACAAACCGGCATTAACCTACTTTGTTGAATGCTGCCAAGCAACCACAGGGTATACAGAGACGTCACGAGCAAAAAGCCATTTTCCTCTCTTTCGCACAAAACGAATTCAATGATTTTTTTAGCTGTATTTTATATACCTCTTCTCACCAAACAATTTCAAAATCAAACAAAAGCTGATTTTAGACTTTTTCAAATGTCAAAAGTGACATCTCTGTATACTTTGTGAAGCAACTAAATAAAATATTTGTATTTTTGACACTCTTCTTGAGAAGTTCGTGTGCGTTCGTGCTGTATACATGTAAACTGCCGAAAATCTTCGTGTTCAGAACAATACTAACACCGACGTCTGGTAAACACATATGTATTTTTTTATTTATTTAACAATATTCAATAACCTAGCCTATAGGCCATAAGCGGTTACAAATTTTTACTTCACATTTCGAAAACCCACCCTAAAAAAAAACACAGGTTAAAAAGTGAATTCTGTATTTACTACAAAAAAAATTCCTATTGACTTACACTAAATTGGGGGAAGAAAGTGAGCCAGAGGTTCAATATGATCAAGTTAAATCAAAGACAGTATTGGATTGTAAGAATATCAAACCGACTACTATCTCAGAAGTGAGGTTTACATCATTTGGGCACGAGGCTACCCTTTCAGTAAAATATTTTTATATTGGGTTTGTGCTGATGTTTGTAACATAGAAAAATATTCGTCCTATACCCACCTTAAAGTATACCAATCGGCTTAGAATCATTTTCTGAGTCGATTAAGCTATGTCCGTCAGTCTGGCTGGCTGTCCATGTAAACCTTGTGCGCAAGGTACAGGCCGCAATTTTGAAGATAATTAGATGAAATTTGGCACACATGCTTCTTTTGGCGAAGCCTATTGAAAATGGTTAAAATCGGTCCATTATTTCGACTAGCCCCCATACAACCGTTCCCCCCAAATAGGGCCTTTTGGCTTATAATTAATTTAAATGATCTATTATGTTAACAAAAGTCGACAAAACTTAGTTTTATAGAACTTTAAATGACACTACCGATTTTTGTAATGATCGGGCTTCATTTGATCCTATCCCCCTTCAGAAAATGACTTAAAGGTCAAAATTCACTTACAAACACTAATAACACTTTTAAATTCTACATAAATAATATTGAAGAAGACTTAACTCCCCTACCAACATTTTTAAGGATAGGGCCATATTTTGCCCTACTCCCCTTTGAACCCTCTTGTAAAAAAATTCTTTTTTTGCCAAAATAAAAGTAAAAATACTCCGAAATAAAGTTAAAAAACAAACCAAATGCTTTATTTTTTTAAATAATCCCCATTTTTAACATACATACTGACAGGTGTAGGGTATCATATGGTCGGCTACGCCCGACTATACATTCATACTTGTTAAATTTTGGTATTGTTCGTAGTTATTTCATACAATCAATAACATAAATTATTCTTGTAAATATGATTTGTAGGCAATTGTGTACGTTGAATGCCTTATAAGAGATCATGTATTGGTTCTAATACTAATCGATATTATTATTTATTGTAAAGAAGTTTTGATTTTTACATTTGTGTAGAAACCATTACAGATATAATGACAGTATAATAAGTTCTCTGAGTACAATAAGTGGCAGTAGCCGTACTGCCATCGACAAATTTGGCACTGGCAGTACAATGTATGGCAGTAGAACATCTTTATATATCTATAGCCAGGATCGGCAGACATATACTACTACATTTTGCACTTGTACAAGTGAAAGAGCGAAAAAACAAGAAATGAGAAATTATACTCTCATCTCCACAAAAATGCATGTATGGAAAACTGATATTTAGAAATAATATTAATGTAACACAAAACTAATATTTTTTAGTTTAAAAGTAGCAAATATTTTTTGCCCTGTTTTGCACATATTTATTTTAAATATTAGAATATATGTATATAAAAACACAAATTTGAGCTTTTTAACTATATTTGCAATTAAATATATACATATTAAAGGTAAAAATTAAACAAAAGTACATTAAATTTTGGTTAATTATTATAATTTGCAAATTACGTTGAAAGAAAAAACCATTTAAAAAGTTAATAATTCTAAAAACTATTAAATGTGTAGATACAACAATAATTAGTATTATCCATCCCTTTATTAATATACTTTCGTTCATTTTCATTGCAAAGCAAGAAACGAGCGACAACACAACCATCTTTTATGACAGCTCAAATGAGACTGAATTGTGTTTTCTATGCGTGTGAGTAATCTGTGTAAATTTAGTAACGGCCAAAAAACACTGTGTATAGGAGTTGCCGATCGTGGATCTATAGTCTTTGATTTTATTCTTCTTCAGCAGCCACACACACAAGCAGCGGCCATTTTATGTTTTTCAACTCAGCTGAACTGAACATAACGACTGAACAGTTAAAACAGATTTGCATGTGCTGCTTAGACCTGGTCCACATTAGGAAACTTTTATTGAGAAACTTTTTCTTAACTCTCTTTTGAAGTTTCAGAAAGTTTCCACATAGAAACTTTTGTTTCAAAAACTACGCGTAAATTGCATTGATTTGTTGTTATTCGAATGAGAAGAATAACAAAACAAAACAGGTTTCCGAGTACGAGAAACTCCGTACCGCGAGAGAAATGAATGATATTCTTTCTCTTTCTCTCTTACGCAAAATCAAAAGTTTCCCAAAAAAAGTTTCCTAGTGTGGGCCGGCACTAACGTATTGTTTAAGGACCAAACACATATGTTCAATTCACAATCGATGTTGTAGCGTTGTATGTCAGCAGCTGCTACAATAGTCATAACAATGTTGTTGGTTTTTTTATGCAAAAGCTCTATACAACTCCTGCGACAATTTTGCATATGTTTTTCGAATGTTGTAAGAAAGTTTAGTGTTACCAATTGTTTATTATTCAGCATATAAAGAATAAATTCAAATGATTTAGCATAAAAAACGATAAAGTGGTAACACTGAAACAAAAACAAACAGCTGTATACCAAAACAAAAAAAAAATAAAATTGTATTAAAAACAGTTTATTTATTAGTTTAAAATGTGGAATAAAGATAATAAAAGAATTGCAAATTTAAAGAAATTAATTTGGTTCATTTTGCATATTTAATTAATTTAATATTTTTTTGATTTTTTTATCGCTTGACACTGTTAGGTAAGGTTAGCGGGCTGTCCCTTGCAGTTCGCATTAGGGGCACACTTGGGTCCATGTTGTGATCCCTTTGTGGTACCTGAAAAGAGAAAGAAAACGGTCGGCGTATTATTACACTTCGACCCATCTACTCTGGTTTCCTATCCAAACCATTTTGTCGCACGAATAAAGAAGTCTATCATTCGGATGTCAGTCTCAGATAGATCCGTTAAATCGTGCATGACATTAGCTCCTAGCAGATTCGATATATGCTCCGCTAGGGCAGGACACTGACAGAGGAAGTGAACAGTACTCTCTCCTCTTCGTCTTGACAGCTCCTGCAGAAGTCATTACTAGGAAGGTCTAGTCTTCCAGCATGGAGCCCAAAAGGCCAGTAGCCAGTCACCACTGCAATCAAGTTTCGAAGATTTGCTCTCGGAAACTGAATTAGGACTCGTGATCTTCGTGGGTCATACGACGGCCACATGATCCTCGCCAGTCTACAGGTAGCCTCAGTCGACCATCTGTATTGCGCAAGCTCGTGGAGTTTTTCGCGAATCGAGCGCTTGCAGCTTGAAAGCGGAATGCCAACGAAATTGTCGGTGTACTCTGTCGCTAGTGAGGAACCCACTTTCGCAAGAGAGTCCGCGATGGTATTACCAGGTATCTGTCGATGACCTGGAATCCAATACAGTCCCACTGTGGAATGTTTCGCCATCTCGTTTAGAGATGCCCGGCATTCTAGGACCAAGTGTGATGTTGTATAAACACCACTTATAGCCCTTAGGGCAGCCTGACTGTCGGTATAAATTCGAAT
>NC_060949.1:13540123-13562623 GCF_022045245.1 Lucilia cuprina | reverse complement strand
TAATACGGCGAGAAGGTTTTTTCGTGATTTTGAAATTACTTCAAAAATAACTGGAATCGACAAGGAGTTGCTTCGAAGAGTTAACACTATTTTAATGACACTGAATAGTAAACATAAAATTAGTGGAAATCGATTTGGGGAATATACATCTGAAATTTCTAAACAACAAAAGATTTAGTGGAATAACAGATTTACTAACATCAAAGATTTACTAACATCAAAGCCATATAAGGTATTAAATATTTTCCGCCATAAGAATAAATATGGAAATGTGGTGATGGCAGAGCTTGATGAGGGGATGTTTTATCTTCCCAAACGATATAATAATTTGGAAGATAAAGTAATAGATGAATTTAAAAAGAACCAATTTACTTTAACGAGAAAGTTAGAAATTGGTTTATATGTTTTGGAATTGGAAGAGCTAATCAGTGAAAATCCCACTGGAGAAGACGAACTGGGAGAATTTTTCATACCAAATTATCTATCATTTTTCGGTTGGGAAAATAGAAAAATTTCAAGAAATTCTTAATAAGGATAATTGGTTTATTAGTATATAAGTATCAACGTTTCTTAAAAATAAATTAATTCTAAAAATAAAGCTTTAAAATAAAGATGTCACATATAAAAATTCAACAATTTCTTCAAGATTTTGATGATTTAATTTTTGTCGATCATTAACAAATATTGGAACAGTATTTTGCACTTATTAATAAAAATGGAAATGAAGAACCTATACCATCTAAATATGGATTACACTTCAAAAATTGTTCATGGTCGAATGATAACACAAACGTTGGTCCTGACACTTGCAGTTGTAGAAAACATAAACTACTTATAAGCAAAATAGATGATATTATAAGAAGATATTATTTATTATCTAAACGTCTAAAATAAGTTAATGTAGAAAATATTTTTAATATCAAATATGTTAATTTTAAAGCAAAAATATATTAAAAAATTATAAATAATGCAACATAAACAATTTTTTGTTTTTTGTTAACAATAATTTCCTACAATTTTAAATTTGGATAGGCTCTTGTATTCGAGTTTAAGTTTTGAAGATGAACTCCGCAGATGCCCCAGGGACGGAGCTGTGGCGGCTCAAAGTAGGGTACCTACGACATGTAAAATTTTTAAACTCGTGCCATTTTTTTGTTTTTCGCCCAAATACAATGATTTTTATATTTTCTGAAAGCGCTCGACGAGATCTTGAAAAATTGAGTTTTGTTCATAAATAAAGATTTTGTCATATATTACATATTTATTAAATTTCTAAAACTATGATTTATATCAAAATGTTAATAGGGTCGTAGATAGCTACAACAATTTAGTCCATATTTATCCCTTAATATATTTTTTTAGTTAGATATGGAAATTCTCGACCCTTTACAAAAAATTTCAAGCCAATATCTCAATTACATTCAAAAATATGTTCATTTAAACCTGTATCCTTTAATTTCATATTTTTCATATTTTAGTATTAAATATGACAGAACATGTTTAAATCTTATATTTACCTATTTTCTATTTGTTTGCTTATCCTTATAATTGAAAGGTCTATTATGCTTAAATTTTCAGAAATGTATAACTATTTTTTACCTAAATTTTTTCGACAGATCATTTCGTTCTGTTTCGTTTATGATCATGTAGGTAAAAATATACAGGTAATGATAATTTCGATTCATTCACTAATAAGAAATATCAATGATTGAATTACAGGTTATCCTAAATGTTAATAGGTTGAAGACATTTCAAATTATATAAAAACTACATATAGTAGAAAAGTAGACAAAACAGGCATATCAAAAATTGAAAACTTTTTGATGTAAAAAGTAAGTCTGTGGATGGTAATCAAAAGAAGTTTCGATTACAATTTTGTAGTTGGATGGAAACTACTACGGAAATCTCAACATACAACACATCAGCAGGAGCGCCTTGCAAGTCATACGAAGACTTATGTTCAAGGTCAAAAAAAAGAGGGTCACACAAAAACTTTTTTTAATCTCAAATGAGGAAATTGCTGATACATTTAACGAAATGCTGAAAAAGGAAAACCAACCTATGGATGACGTACATATTGCAACTATTCTTCCTATTGCATCACCAAAACCACTTAAGCGAATTGTGGAAAGTATACCAACTCCAACATCACAATCAAATTTTACTGAAGAGGAAGCAATAGCGCTTATGTTGGAACTGGGTCTCAGTCGAAATAAGTACCAATTATTAAGGAAAGCTTTGCATGAAAAAGGACACAATATATTACCATCATACAAGGCGATCCAGGAAAAAAACAAACTATCCTACCATCACCTATTGATGCTTCCACATCATTAACAGCATCAAGAATAGTGTCAGTTTGTTGTCTTAATGTGTTGATGTTGTCTTACCGCCTTATGCAAAAACGATTATTAAGTTAACAATGGTTGTTAAAACCAGTTTTTATATGGAAAAAGTGTGTAGTAAACCATTGTTAACTTTAATATTCGTTTTTGCATAAGGCCCTTAATGTGTAAGTGGGGATGTGTCGGTTTATCAGCACTTCCAGAATACAAACCAGCTTGTGGAAGTCGGACATTAGCAGACTACAAAAGTGTATTTATGTCATCATTAGTGCCATTACGAATTCGTTCATATTCCCTTAATCCATCATCGTCAAGCTTCGGAAATTCATTTGAAGATATATGGATCAATACAACTCCGAGTTCAAAAAATTTTTGTAGACCCATTGGATTTGAATATATAAAGGAGTCAAAGAAAACAACAAAAGATTTAGTGGAATATTTAAAAGACAAAATAAATGAACTGGAGCCCATTTACATAAAAATAAAGGAATTCTCTATTAACGTATCATATCAGCTAAGCTTAACAATGATTGATGGAAAGGTCAGCAATGCCATAACAGAAACTTCTTCCTGCTGGAGATGCTCAATATGTAATGAGAAAAAGTCGCAATTCTCAAATATAAACAAAAGCAGAAGTATTAACGAAGAAATCCTGTCTTTCGGAATTTCACCACTTCATGCCAGAATACGATTTTTGGATTACTTTTTACACATAGCATACGACCTCAAATATAGAAGTGTGCCAGAGAATCTTACTAAATCAAAAAAAAAAAAAAAATAATGAAGAATTGAAAGAACTGAGAGCTGTGGAAAAAAGCAGAATCCAAGAAGAATTTAAAGTTCAGATGGGATTAAACATCGACAAACCACTTCCAAGTTGCGGACGAAAAGAGAAAAACTTTGTTAATAATGATTTTTGTTTTTTTGTTTTATTTTCAGGCACTTGAGGGTACTTACCGCTGATCCAGGAGAGATTTGGTCCAATTCGTCCCTTAGCTTCCAGGTCAGTAGCCAACAATTAGAAAATTTCCAGATATTAAAAAATTTCTTGCAAAAAAACAAAGAATTAATGTTATTACAAATACAACGTATTAAAATGTATTTTTCTTTATTTGCAGATATTACTTACCATTTTTCCACAAGGTACAACTTCGTTGGAGTTCATTTTTGTTATTTTTTATAAATAAATAAAAAATTGTGAAAATTTTTCAATAAATTTTGTGTTTATTTATTTATTTATTTTTGAACACATGTTAAAAAAGGTAGTATATGGTTGATATTTTGTTTCACATTAGTGTGCGTATATGTGATATTTTTTCTTTCTTTCATATTATGGGGGTAAGCTCAGCTGATAATCGCTTTTTACAAACGTCAGTTCTGTCAAATCTGGTTATATCTGTGATAAAAACGTTAATGGAAGGGTTTCCGAAAAGAGTTCAAAATTTCATTACTAGTGATTAAAACTATAAAAATATTTTTTTTTGTAAATTGTAATAATAATTTGAATCAAATAAAAAAAAATAAAGCTGTAAGTTTAGTGGTTTCTTTTTTATAAACATATATGTATGTTAAGAATTTTTCGATCTCACTCCTTATATGACAAAATCTTTATTTATGAACAAAACTCAATGAAATCTTCAACGCTTGTTAAATTTGTCATTTCAAATAAGAAAATTTTTAAAAATTGTCCAAATATTTTATTCAACACCAAATGTATGTTCTGTCATACTTAATACTAAAATATGAAAAATATGAAATTAAAGGATACAGGTTTAAATGAACATATTTTTGAATGTAATTGAGATATTGGCTTGAAATTTTTTGTAAAGGGTCGAGAATTTCCATATCTAACTAAAAAAATATATTAAGGGATAAATATGGACTAAATTGTTGTAGCTATCTGCGACCCTATTAAAATTTTGATATAAATCATAGTTTTAGAAATTTAACAAATATGTAATATATGACAAAATCTTTATTTATGAACAAAACTCAATGAAATCTTCATCGCTTGTTAAATTTATCATTTCAAATAAGAAAATGCAAAAAAAAAATGAAAAGGTCAAAGGGCATCCCGCAATTCCCAAAAATAGGAATGAAAATCCCAAAAATGGGATTTTTACATTTTTGCCCATAGGGTCCACATTTCTTTCAGGGCTGGGAAAATACTTTTGGAGTAAATAGAAAACATATTGAGGTTTCCAAAACTGCTTTCAGTTTTCTGATCCCAGCTTTGGGATTTTAGAACATGTTGCCCAAAGTTGAAGTTTTGATAAAAATAGGTCATATTTGGAAAAACGCAGTGGCAACATTTTCAAAAAATAGGACAAGTTTTTTACGCCAAAGCGTTCGGCGTAAAGATACCTTTTAGAAAACTATAAAATTGTTATATGTTCTTAAAGAAAATTTTATTTTATTAATAAAAGAGTTAAGACACATTTTGGGCAAAAAAAACGGCAAAAATCTAAAATTTTTTGAATTTTAAAATTAAAAAACGTATATTTTTTGATCTGTAAATGATATTGATCTGAAATTTTTTTGTATATTATTGTAAATTTTTCTAACAAGAAAAAATTGAGTCCATTTGGTCCAAAATTACGCCCGGTATTCAAAAAAAGGCGGACCAAGGTATGGTAAATTTTGTATCACTAAATTTTTAAATGCCTATAACTCGTATATTATAGGAGATAAGTAGTATGTCCAAGCATGTCGAGCACTTTCAGAAAATATAAAAATCTTTGTATTTGGGTGAAAAACAAAAAAAATGGCACTAGTTTAAAAATTTGACATGTCGTAGGTACCCTACTTTGAGCCGCCACAGCTCCGTCCCTGGGGCATCTGCGGGATTCCATTCTGCCCCACTGTGCTGTGGAAAGATGATATTACCATGTGTTATTGTAGGGTAAGAATACGTGTTTTATTGTTGTAGAAATGAAACTAAATCGATTCGCATCGGAATAAAAACCCTTTATTATATACATTTTTTGAATTACATATTTATAGAGATATAAAACTAGAAAATAATGAAAAAATGCATACATTAATTTAATACCATAATTAAATGTTAAAATTTAGTAGTAATTTTTAAGGATTATTTTGAAACAAATTTTGCTGCAAATTATATATTTACATTCATATATATTTACATTCATATAAAAGTCTTCTAAAAAATATTTTTAGGAAAATAGCTAAATAAAAACATTTGTTGTTGAGCAATGCGTAAGTTGCACCAAAAATACAATTCATTCCTTTTGGTTTGATGAGAATAACGAATGTTATAAACACAGAATGGAGATGCTTAATTTACTAGTTCTTATTTTACTACGGAAGCATTCCACATGGGAAACATACAAATACAAATTATCCAGTACAGAAAAAGTAAAAATTTTGAAACATTAAACTGCTAAATAAATTTAATAAATACTAAACAAAAAATTATAACTTTATTCTATACAAAAATAGAGACAGAAGTTCATAATTGAACTGTCTATAAAATTACATATGGTAAGTACATATGTATGTATATACATAATTGAATAGTCTAAAAAAGAACATTCTAATTCGGTACAACAATAAAACACGTATTCTTACCCTACAATTACAACCGGTAACATTTGCTCTTCCACAGGTTATTTGCACATAAATTGTATAGAAACAAAACTTCTTTTAGTTTTTAATATTCTTTAACCTGAATGTGTTTTCAAAAAAAAATAAAAACAGAAACAATGTACACGTACATTTCTATTGGAATGTACCATATACATGTGTATGTGCTTTTTGTTCTCTCTAATTCTCTAAGTAAACATGAGAGTGAGGACGATGATTTAGCAACATCTTCATGTATTTAGAGTCTTTGATAAAATCTCTTCCAAGTTATTGCAGTAGTGATTTGACTCAGTTGACTGACTTCAGTTAGCTTGTGACAGAAAAATAAATACTTGAATTTTCTTCAGTTAAGTCGACATTTAAGAAATTATAGTCGAGAGGGGCAGACCATACAATACCCTTCACCTTTTATAAAAATATAATGTGATTTAGTTGCCATAATAAAGCATTTAAGCTGAATTGTACCTTGCCTCAGATATACATATGTAGGTACTTAAGCCGTTAAAATTGTGGACATTTAAGTGAAATTTTAAGGGCGGTTTTTTATATATTAAACACTTTTTGTCGAGATATGAGTATATTGGCAATGTAAACTATTTTCAACAGGCTTTGTCTACGGTACCATGTGCCAAATATCACATATTATCAATTATTAATTATTAATTATCTCCAAAATTGCGACCTGTAGTTTGATTACAATGTTTACAAGCCCTATTCGGGGGTTAAGTTTGTGAGGGCTAATTAGACTTGAAATGTTTATGGGTTTGAAAACTATAAAATTTTATGAACTTAAAATAATAGTATTTGAATTTTGAGTATTAGAAAAATTATATTGATATGAAAAATTCATTGATTGAAAAATTTTGAACTTGATAGACGACTTAAAAATAAAATAGTGCGTATTTTTTTAAGATTTGAGTCATAAAAATAGGCGCAATTTACATGAAGACTTTTCAGACGTCTGTTTTTTTCCAATTCTCTTTTGAGAATCTTCAAAAAAATCATTAACATTTATACGGTGATTTTTTACATGCAACTATGCATGTCTTTTTTTGATGTTTAATTGTATAATCCTTTTTAATTACTTATTCGTAGTAAAAATAAAATGAAATTTTTAACATAAAAACCATTTAATTTGATTTAAAACATTTAATTACACGCTATATTATTTTTTTAATGCAAATTTTAATGTGTTTATGTAAAAAAAGACATAATTATTTATTTTACATGAGCATAATATCAACAGTACGAATCAGTTTAAAGAGGAATGTCAAAAACAATCATGAAAATCCCAAATCATGTTTGTTTTCTTACCCCCCATTCTCCTCTTCCCCGCTCACCACCAATCACCGACAAACATGAAAACAGACGTCTGGGCAAACATGAAAAAAAATCATCGTGTAAATTGGGTGATAGACTTGAGATTTTGTCCAACAATTCAGAAAGAGAACATTAATATAAATTTGCTTATATGAAATGCAATTTATTTTGAATATTGAAGATTCAAGACAAAATTTTATTCAAACAGTTGGAAGCTGCTTTGGAAATTTTATTAAATTACAATTTGGTGAATAAAACATCAAAATTCAAATACTAAGTCCAGATAAGTAGTGTGGTTATCTAAAATCAAATCCTTATCAAAATTGAATAATCCATATCTTAAAGTCTTCAAAACTTCAACGAATTTTCTTAACTTCCATATCTAAATATATTAATCTAACTAACTAAATTTATCCTAATTCTCATCTTAATTTAATAATACTTCAAACTTAACTAAATATTATAAATTGAAATTTGGTCAACTATAATATTACTTAATTCATTTAAAACTTAATTTAACTTAAAGCTAATTTGATTATAGTTAATTTAATATAAACTTGCCTTAAAATCTAATGATATTTTCCTAATATATCTAAAATTTAAAATTTTTTTAAAATAATATTTTTACTTACCTTTAATTACCTTAATATTTACATTAATTGATCATTAATATTTACTTAAAACTAACTTAATATAATGTAAATTCTGAAACAACAAACTTTATTATAAATACACAATTAAAATTTTTATTTTTTATAAAGAAACTTTTACGTTGAATATTACCATAATTCCAAAATATTTAAGCAATTTAGTGATAAAAAAACTAAAATTTGTAAATGAGGCTTTATATAGGTCAAATATGGGCCGATCCTCGGTAAATTTGGGAAAAGGATGTATTTTTAAATAACAGTTAGTTTTGTTGAGTTTCATTGCGATACAAATGGTTACAAGTCAAATTTAGACGTTTAAGACATTTTTTGAAGGGGGGTTTGTATGGGGGCTAGGGTCAAATAAGGGCCGATCCTTACGAAAATCTGCAGTGTCATTTATACTTATATAAAACTTATTTGTGCCAATTTTTAGAGAGATAATAGAATATTTGACGTAATTATGGCATAAAAAGTTCAAATCGGGAGGTACGGTTGTATGGGGGCTAGGTGAAATAATGGACCGATTTCAACCATTTTCAATAGGCTTCGTCCCTGTGCCAAAAAACATGCTTGGTCCAAATTTTATCAAATTATCTTTACCTTGCGAACAAGGTTTACATGGACAGCCAGCCAGCCGGACAGACGGACGGACATGTCTTAATCGACTCAAAAATGATTCTGAATCGATCGGTATACTTTAAGGTGGGTATTGGACCAATATTTTTGTATGTTACAAACTTCAGCACAAACGTATAATACCCTCCCCACTATAGTGGTGTAGGGTATAATTAATACTATATTGATACACTACATAACAAACAATTAATTACACTTCATTATTAAATTTACATTATAATTTGAAAATGTTAACTTTAAAATTTGTTTTAATAAACATTGATTCATTTTGTATTTAAAAAATGTTAAATTAAAAATTTTTATACCCTTCACCTTCGTGAGAAGGGTATATATAAGTTTGTCATTCCGCTTGTAATTTCTATAATATAATTTTCAGATCCCAAAAAGTATATATATTCTAGATCCTTGTAGATAACGGAGTCGATTAAGCCATGTCCGTCTGTCTGTATGTTTGTTGAAATCATTTTTTAGAGGACCCCAGATATCGGCTAGAAACATGAAATTAAGTATGTGGAGCCTGGCTTAAGTTAGAAACCATAAAAGGGAACTTTTCGGTATTTTTTTGTTTTTAAAAGCTACTTTTGGGATTTTTTCTAATATTGAACCTAGAAATGTGAAATTAAGTATGTAGAGTCTGAATTAGGTGTGAAGTTCAAAAGGTACTTTTGGAATATTCTATAATATTGAACCAAGGGACATGAAATTTAGTACGTAGATTTGGAATTAGATGAGAACCCATAAAAAGTAGCTTTTTGGTGCTTTTTCGTTTTTCAAATGGTACTTTTTGAGTTTTCTATAATAAAGAACTTAGAAACATGATATTAAGTATGTAGAGTCCAGATTAGACGAGAACACATCAAAAGGGATTTTTTGGTACTTTTTCGTTCTACAAAAGGTACTTTTTGAATTTTCTATAATATAGAACCTAGAAACATGAAATTAAGTATATAGAGCCCGGATTAGATCAGAATACATAAATGGGAACTTTTTGGTACTTTTTCGTTCTACAAAAGGTACTTTTTGAATTTTCTATAATCTTAAACCTAGAAACATGAAATTAAGTATCTAGAGCCCACATTAAGTCACAACACATAAAAGGGGACCTTTTGTTACTTTTTCGTTCTATAAAAGGTACTTTTTGAGTTTTTTTTAATATTGGACCTAGAAAAATGAAATTTAGCATGTATGGCCTTCACTATGTAAGAACCTAGAAAAAGGTTCTTTTTGAATTTTCTATAATATTGAATCTAGAAACATGAAATTAAATTTGTGAGTCCGGAATAAGTGAGAACACATAAAAGGGGACTTTTAAGTACTTTTTCGTTCTACAAAAGGTACTTTTTGAAATTTCTATAATACTGAAGCTAGAAACATGAAATTAATTATGTAGAGTCTGAAATAAGTGGGAACCCATAAAAGGAGGCTTTTTGGTACTTTTTCGTTTTTGAAATTTCTAGAATATTTAACCCACAAACGTGAAATTAAGTATGTAGAGTCTGGCTTAAGTGAGAACCCATAAAAGGGGACTTTTTGGTACCTTACCATTTTGCAAATGGTATTTTTTGATTTTTCGTAATAAAATTGTTGTCTAATTTCGATTTCTCACAATTCTTTTCTGGCGATGTCGACTACCAATGTTCCTCTATATCTAATCTCACTAATTTGCTCTTTTCTTGTGTCCCTATTGTTAGAAAAAGAATTAGGTATGATGATGTTGATTGGATGAATTCCAGTAATATTAGGCTTGCTCTTTCTCTTCGTGATTTGTATTATCGTGCGTATTTATCTAATCGTTCTGATTTGAATTGGAAAACGTTTTGTCGACTTCGCAATAAAAAAGGAAACATTTTTCAAGATTTTTTGAGGGGATGGACTCAGCAGGTTTATGGAGAGTTTTAAGAGGGTCTGGTTGTATTGGTGATAATTTAAGCACATATGAGGAAGGTGCTAATCAATTAAATGATTTTTTTGTATCTGTAAATTCAACTACTTCTCACGATTTCGTTGAATTTGTTGATCTGATTAACTCCTTTTCTTTTCGCTGTGTTAATGAAAGTGAACTGTGTGAGGCCTTACTAAATGTTAAATCGAGGTCAGTTGGGGTTGATAATATACCTATTCGATTTACCAAATTGATTTATCCTTTAATATCTGAACACTTACTTTTTCTAATTAATAATATATTGACTACTTCTAAATTTCCATCATACTGGAAAATAGCTAGAGTTGTTCCTATTCTAAAGTCTAGAGTTCTTCACGGTCCTGGTAATCTTCGTCCTATCTCAATTCTTCCTGTTTTATCGAAGGTTGTTGAACACATCATGACACACATACTTTCTTTAGTATATAACGCTACTTATGAAAAACAGTATGCTTATCGTAGGAGTTTTAATACGACTTCCCTACTTTTATAGTTAACTGATTGTATTAGGCAGAATGCTAATGACAACAACTATAGTGTTCTTATTTCTCTTGATCTTTCAAAGGCGTTTGATTCTATAAGCCATTACAGTTTTATAAGCTTAGGGATGAATTTAATTTTTCTGGTTCTGCCTGTAAGCTTATATTTTCTTATTTGTATAACAGATCACATGGGGTTAGTTCGAGTTTGCGCTTCCTTTCGTCAGGGGTACTTCAAGGATCTGTTTTAGGACCTCTTTTATTCATGGTATATATAAACAGTCTACCCTATTTTGTTAACTCTACAATTTGTGATACTTTTTTATTTGCTGATGATTATTTTTTTTTTGTTATTTAAATGCTCTTTGCTCTTTGGACGTTTTGGTGAATAACATTAACTTTGGCTTAGGTCTTTGAGTGGACCTCATTTAACTCATTAACTATAAATCCTTCCAAAACCAAAGCCATTATGTTTGGTTCTACTAATCGTTTTTTGTCGTTTTTTTATTTAAGAATATTTTCGCATTCAAATAATGCTTTTCGACTGAAACTTTTAAGGCTCTTTTCAAATCACTGATATTTTACTAATCAATACCTAAATTGGCTCATATGCTCTTTTGCTACTGACTTGGACCTTTGTACCTTTTTATGTAAGTTTTTTTTTCCTGGCAGGGGGAGCCAATTTGATCAATTTGGTAAATTGTATTTTAGCTATTGAATGAATTATAGTAATGTTATTATTTAATGTATTAATATACATAGTTTTAAGTATTCAGGTATAAGTTTTCGTGCTAGGACAGTCGTTTATGCACCATTTTAAAGCATTAAAATTGCAATTTGTTTTGGTATATAGTTTATGGCATAATGTATTTTTAGAAAATGGCCAATTGGATAAATCGATAGAATTATTTTCCAGGTTTAAAAAGGCGGTAAGGTAATTTGAGGTTCGATTTGTTGTTGTGAATAACTTTGACAGTTTTTATGCTATGACAGTCATTATGCATCATTAGGATTGAACTTTAATATGGTATATCATTTGTAGCATAATGTTGTGTTATTACAATTGGTCAATTTGATAGATCGGTAAAATTATTGTTCTATGTATCAAATGCAGTAATCTGATGAGGTTCCGATAGGCTGCAATTAACTTTGGCAGTTTTCATGCTAGGACAGTCGTTTATGCACCAGTTTAGAGCATTATGATTGCACTTTTATTTGGTATATCATTTGTGGCATAATGTATTCGTCTACAAAAAGGTCAATTTGATGGATCGGTAGAATTGTTCTTCTTTGTTTAAAAACGCTGTGATTTGAGGTTCCCATATGGTTGCAAATAACATTGACAGTTTTTATGCCAGGACAATCGTTTATGCATCATTTTAAAGCATTACAGTTGCACTTGTTTTGGTGTACAATTTGTGGCATAATGATTTTTTACAAAAATTGGATAGATCGGTATATTTATTGGTACAGGTCTAGAAATGCGGTAATTTAAGACTCCGATATAGTTGCAAATATCTTTTATAGTTTTCATGTTATTGCAGTCGTTTAAATATCTTTTTATTGCATTATAGTTGCCATCTGTTTTGGTATATAATTTATTGCATAATGTATTTTTAGAAAATGGCCAATTGGATAGATCGGTAGAAATATTTTCCCAGGTTTAACAAGGCGGTAATTTGAAGTTCCGATATGGTTGTGAATAACTTTGAAAGTTTTCATGCTATGACAGTCATTTATACATCATTTTAAAGCATTATGATTGCACTTTGGTATATCATTTGTTTCATAATGTGTTCGTCTAAAAAATGGTCAATTTGAAGGATCGGTAGAATTGTTGTTCTATGTTAAAAACACTGTGATTTGAGGTTCCGATATGGTGCAAATAACTTTGACAGTTTTCATGCCAGGACAATCGTTTATGCATCATTTTAAAGCATTACAGTTGCACTTTGTTTTGGTGTATAATTTGTGGCATAATGAATTTTTACAAAAATTGGATAGACGGTATATTTATTGGTACAGGTTTAGAAATGCGGTAATTTAAGGCTCCGATATGGTTGCAAATATCTTTTATAGTTTTCATGTTATAGCAGTCGTTTATATATCTTCTTATTGCATTATGGTTGCCAATTGTTTTGGTATATATAATTTATTGCATAATATATTTTTAGAAAATGGTAATTGGATAGATCGGTAGAATTATTTTACAGCTTTAAAAATGCGGTAATTCGAGGTTCAATATTGCTGCAAATAACATTGACAGTTTTTCACGCTATGACAGTTATATAGGCATCATTTTAAAGCAGTATGATTGCACTTTAATATGGTATATTATTTGTAGCATAATGTGTGTTTTTACAAATTGGTCAATTTGATTTTTGATTTGTTTTGGTATATAATTTGTTGCTTAATATATTTTTAGAAAATGGCTAATTGGATAGATCGGTAGAATTATTTTCACAGCTTTAAAAATGTGGTAATTCAAGGTTCCAATATTGCTGCAAATAACATTGACAGTTTTCACGCTATGACAGTTATCATTTTAAAGCATTATGATTGCACAATAATATGGTTTATCATTTGTAGCATAATGTGTGTTTTTACAAATTGATCAATTTGATAGATCGGTAGAATATTGTTCTATATATCAAACGCAGTAATCTGAGGTTTCGATATGGCTGCAATTAACTTTGGCAGTTTTCGTGCTACGACAGTCGTTTATGCACCATTTTAAAGCATTAAAATTGCCATTTGTTTTGGTATATAATTTATTGCATAATGTATTTTTAGAAAATGGCCAATTGGATAGATCGTAGCGTCCTTGTGCCAAAAAACATGCTTGGTCCAAATTTCATCAAATTATCTTGAAAATTGCGGCCTGTACCTTTCGCACAAGGTTTACATGGACAGCCAGCCAGCCGGACGGACATACAACATCAGCACAAACGTATAATACCCTCCCCACTATAGTGGTGTAGGGTATAAAAAACACTTTAATTTATCCATAAAATCTAAATATAGAACTAAGTCGCGGTCCCAATGATATAGTGGAAGTCGAAGGTTATGAATATCAAATTTTCGCATGTATCGCGATTATTGTTCGTCGTACGATTTTAAATGTTATTACAACTTTTGAAGGGTATACAATTTCTAATATTTCGGTAATAATATTAGATAGATAGATAGATAGATAGATAGATAGATAGATAGATAGATAGATAGATAGATTGATAGATATAGATTAGAATAAAGAACTAGTCGCCACTGCTGTCATATATTTATAGCTTGTACTAACTAACTAACATTTTTTTAACAATATCATTAATAGTTTTTTAAACGATAAAATAGGACTGGTTTCATGAAATCCAAAGTAATCGGTTTTATCGTATTTTTTGCTGTTCAACCAAAAAGGAACAAGTAAGAGTGCTATATTCGGCTGTGCCGAATCTTATAGAATCTTCACCATAGTGTATTTTGAACATATTAGTTTTATAAATTTTTTCCCAACTACATCATTATAACATCAAAAGCAAAACAAAATGAACAACAACAACGCTAAACGAAATAAAAAACAAAATACACAACAGACATCTAAACATACATAATGAAAAACACAGAAACAAAATAAACACAGACCTACATCCAAATATACGAACAGAATTCACAAAAACAAAATACTCAACTCAATGACGCCAACAGCATCCAAACATACAAAACAAAATATACAGCTGAAAAACCAAATACATCTACACACACGTGTACATCTTTTTCTAATATACAGTGTTGTTGTTGCTTTTTTAACATAGCATGAAAAAATATGACATTTTTTTGATGAAATTTTCAGAGGTTGTCTCGGATTTTTGCTCATATCTCCGTTATTTACCGACCGATTTAGCTGATTTTAAAAAGCGATCTTCTCGAAAGCATGTCTAACAGAAGTATTGACAATTCGGATCTCGCCGATATCTGGGGTCTTCTGAAAACTGATTTCAACAGACAGACGGACATGGCTTAATCGACTCCGCTATCTATAAGGATCCAGAATATATATACTTTATAGGATCGGAAAATTATATTATAGAAATTACAAACGGAATGACAAACTTATATATACCATTCTTACGAATATGAAGGATAAAAAAAATAAAAACTAAACTAAAACCGGTTTGAAATGAGGAAGAAGATGGTATTACTTCCCCATTCTCTACCTTCCCTACCATGCTATCACATTGTCGCCGCTCTGATAGCCCTATCTATAACCTTAACTTTTGCTCACTAACTTTTCTTGGTTATGAATAATAAACAAGTAAGAGTTTTATATTCGGCAGTGCCGAATCTTATATACCCTTCATAATGATGTGTTAAAAAACAGTCAGTACGAATTTTTTTATTTCATTTATTTTCATTTATTTATTTTCATAACATGTAATATAAGCCTAATTGCCAAAATAAAACAAGTAGGAAAGTATAGTCGGGCATGGCCGACCATATGATACCCTACACCATGAGTATATTTTTACAATTTTTACTTTTAAAAAATTTTTATTTTTTGTAAAGAAAATGAAATTTTATATGGCAGTGAATGAAAATATTAGTTATTTATTTTTTTTTTTTTTTGAAAGGATATTTTATCTCAAAACATATTATAAACACGATTTTTTGTTATTTTTTCTTGAATTAAAAAAAGTATGTAAAATACTTTTTTAATTTTCAATACTAAAATGTACAGTTTTTCATTTTTCAATTTTAATTAAAAGTTTCTTTACAAAAAATAAAAATTTTATAAAAAGTAAAAATTTTAAAAATATACTCATGGTGTAGGGTATTATATGGTCGGCCATGCCCGACTATACTTTCCTACTTGTTTTTTATTATTCTGAAAACTTTGTTAAAATCCACATAGTACTAATAAATAAAACAGGGACGATATGTATATTAGGGATATAACTATTGACATTTGTTATATATATGTAAGTTGGCATAGCATAGTCGAATAGACCTTTAAAATGTGAGAAACTACGTCATTAGTTTTTCGTGGTTGTAAGAACTTCACGCACCGAATGTTTGTCCGTCTGTTGACATTGGATTTTTGAATGCTCCATAAATCTCGGTAATCCAAATGTTAACTAACTGAATTAGATATGCCATTAAGAATTTAGCTGTTAAAAACCAGTAAAATAGGTCTACAAGTATCGGATAAAATGTCAAAACAAATATTATTAACAAATTGTTGTCCAGCTTTTTAAAACCCAATGTCCACTTTTTGCGGATCAGAATCTGACAACCCTAGTAGGATGGACATGCTCTAATGTCCTCTTTGTAGGATATTCGCAAACCAGGTAAAATGAGTGGCAATACTTCCTCCCATTTTTCAGTTCGATAGCACTTTATTGCAGACTTAATAAATCGACGGTATCACTCGATCAATTCAGCAGGATGATATGCAGTTGTCCTTAGGTATGTAATCCATAAGAGATTGTTGAAATCTCGAAACATGTTCGACACAAACTGCCTGCCCTGGTGAGTTGTAATTCTCTGAGAGACGCCAAATCGTGATATCCATCGTTGATAAAACGTAAATGCTATTGTTTCGGTAGTATTGTCCTCCACGAGGATGCTTCGAGCCAACGTATAAAGCGGTTAACACATGTGAGACAGTAACGTCATGAATGGCGGCATCCCACAATATCGATGTTGACATGTTCGAATCTTGCACCAGGAAGAGCATAGTTAGAAATCGGGGCTTCGTTATGTAAATGGATTTTGTTGACATGGAATACATTCTTTACACCATTTTCTGCAATCTTTTCTCATTCCTGGCCAAATAAAACGTTAAGACATCTGTTTGAAAGCGTATTATAAGGCTTATGTTATGTAAAATATTTCTTGTGCTGAGTTTAACCGTTCTGGGTAGAAACCTAGGCGTTGACTTATGTTGTTTTCGAGTTGTTGTAAAATTGCGCGTAGTGCAATGCATCCAATGTAATAGCCAGCCAAGTGAAAAATGTGTAAAATCCTGGATGTGTGGAATGGGGTAACTATCTGGCTCTGTTATACAGTTTAGCCGTCGCACGATCTTCGTCGTACAACTTCGTTCTTTTAGTTCTAATTAATTAATGAAATACTTTTATAAAACTCACCGCTTTTGCGTAAAGAACAAAATCTGCTCCTATTATTGGCTGGGTGACAACGGCTATTATGAATTACCATTTGAAGTCACGATGGAGTCCCAAGTTCAATGTAATGGTTTTTTCACCAAACATTTTTATTTGTGAATGGTTAGCAGCGTACATACTATTTAGTTTTTTACCTTGCCACCTTAAATATGGTGAAACAGCGTATCCATCAGCGTTGCTGGCAATATGTCTGTTGGAGGCAGCTCATTTAACCTCATTATTACCATGCATAATTATTTATTTTTCTTATAAGTAACGTGTTCAAAAAACGTGTTTTCTTAGAATTCGATATCACCATTTAAGGTGTATGTTGTTTCGTGGTTTTAATAGAATTAACTTTATTTACAAAATCAAAATTGTGCATGTTCAATTTAGGTTGTTTAGGTAACATAAAATAATTGTCATGTTGTTTCGTGGTTTTAATAGAATTAACTTTATTTACAAAATTCAAATTGTGCATGTTCAATTTAGGTTGTACGTTTAGGTAACATAAAATAATTGTTGGCTTAATTTTTTATTTTCCTTATATATAACGACAATTAAAGTTGTTGCTTAATTGTTTCGTTTTCCAAAAAAACAGTTTTTTCTTAGAATATCGTCGGGGTCACCATTTATGGTGTATGTTGTTTCGTGGTTGAAATAGAACTAACATTATTTACAAAATCAAAATTGTACAATTTCTTACTTGTTTTCTTATAAGCTTAAAATCAAGACAATTTTGACATCAATTTTGAACAGTCAAATATGCATATATCAACAGTAAAATGTGATTAAGTATTTTATGTCCATACTTAATCACATTTTACTGTTGAGCAGATTTTTTAGTTTACTATAAGTTGAGAATACTTAAATATTATGTTATTAAACAATATATTATTTTATAATATCCCAGACAACGCCGGGTACAATAATTCTAGATGTCACCTTAATTTCCGCTTTCATCTCTTTTAGGCGGACATGCCTGACTATACTTGTTTTCATATATATTTACATTCAATAATATTGAATATTAAATCAATATACGACAAATTTAAATTGAATTGAAATGAAACGTGTTTGTTTACTCTTTTAAACTTTTTACTAAATTTTACTTACCCTTTTTCACCTTTATAAACATTGTAGTCGGATTCATTTGTGGAAAAAAAATTGCTGCGTGTAAGTCGTTGTCTGTCATCATTTAAAAGATGTTTCTGATCAGAATTCGAATCAAGAGATGTTGCAGGATCCGAAGATGTTAATGCAGTATAGTGCGGTGGTATTGAATCAAAATTTACCAAATTGTTATTTTGGTGATCCATTGTGTTAAAGGCCGTGGCATAATCCTTAACTATGGCAGAAACTTCAAAGCCTGCGGATATTAAAGCACCCGAATTTGAAGGAATTTCAATTTGTTTTTCTTCACCTGTTATTTCTTTTGAGGATAAGTTCTTTTTCTGTAATAATAGAAACGTTTTGATGTGATTTATAATTATTTAAAATATTTTCGTATTCCATTAGTGTATTCAAACCCCCGAAGCATTTTTCGCTGCTAGGTCAAACTTTTACGATATCGCTAATTGAAAGTTCATAGTGGGTTAACGGAATTTTTAACTTTAATTAATAGACACTATTAACGAATAGGGTATCATATAAAATCTTCTTCGAAGTGCCATTGTATAATATGTAAATCAAGAACATCCATTTCGATATTTTCGCGGTTTCCGAAAAAAGCATATTTTTTTTGGAAAAACCAAAGAATGGTATTTAAACGGCTATAAATGGCCTAATTAAATTTTTTTTGCGAAATGCACTGTTTAATGTATATATATTTAAATTCTTAAAACATGTTTTTTTTAACTTTAAACTATAATATTTTTTAAAAAAATTTTTTTTTGATTTTTGCACATTTTGTATAAAAAGGTGGGGAAAAATATTTTGATTTGAAAATAATTGCACGCTTTAGAAATATCAATGACAAATGTAAACGTTGGATACCTATATTGAATATTTTTGATATAAATTTTGAGACTTTAAAAGAATGGACAAAAACGCGAATATAAACAAGCAATATTCGGCTGTGCCGAATCTTATATACCCTTCACCATAGTGTATTTTAAACATAATTAATCTTACAGTCTAGTTAATAAAAACATTAAAAAAATTTGAGTCGATTTAAGCCGAATGTTTCGGCGGCGGCTAAGCTCAGACTCGAAGCCGGTCGACTTCGACCTCTGATTCATTGCTGGTAAACATTGACGAGACGTAGATTTTGTTTTTGTTTATCGTAAAAAAATTGTTTTAAAAAGCACTTGGAAAAAATTTGTGTTAGTTTTAAATTTCAAACTTACATTATTCGCATAAAAATTATTGTACAATAACTCACAATCTACTCTCATATAATTGAAAACGTTTTAAATACTTTTTCATATTCATTAAAAAATATATTTGCAAAACAAAAGGGAAAATTATTTTATTTTAACAAAAAATGCAAATCATATTTTTTTGCTGTGTATACTTTGTATGTTTGAATTCCAAACATACAAAAAAATACACAGCTGAATAAAACCAAATACATCTACACACACACGTGTACATCTATTTCAATGTACAGTGTTTTTGTTGCTTTTTTAACAATTTTTTGATGAAATTTTCAGAGGTTGTCTCGGATTTTTGCTCATATCTCCGTTATTTACCGACCGATTTTGCTGATTTTAAATAGCGATCTTCTCGAAAGCATGTCTAATAGAATTATTGAAGATTCGGATCTCGCCGATAAATGGGGTCCTCTAAAAACTGATTTCAACAGACAGACAGACAGACGGACATGGCTTAATAGACTCCGCTATCTATAAGGATCAAGAATATATATACTTTATAGGGTCGGAAAATTATATTATAGAAATTACAAACGGAATGACAAACTTATATATACCCTTCTCACGAAGGTGAAGGGTATAAAAATGATCAAATACAAGATTAATTTAATCACATAAAAATTAAATAAAATTTGACGAATTTGTAAAAATTAGCTGTTAGAAATAATACTGTTTGAAAAAATTAGATCTTTTATAATTTTACGAAAGCTGTGTTATGAATATGGGAGATTTTTACATTTACTAATGCGCTTTCGAAAGACCTTTTAAATCATACCACTGTCGCCCTACTCCAATAAACATTTTTATCTTTGCATATTAAGTGTTTAAAAAATGGACTCGAATGACCCATTAAAAATCAATATTTGTGGTCCAAAATCTGCAAGCTGAACAAAACATATGTTTTGAAGTGAATTCTGAAAGTATTTGTAAAGTTTTAATAAACTTAGTTTTAAAAAGCGCAACTTTCAATGACCGATAACATAAAAGTTTGACCTACCAACGCCAAACGGCTTTAATACTTCAACCTAGTACTTTATGTTATCATGGGAATTTTTCACCCCCCAGACCATGACCCTCAATTTGTTGCAAGGATTTGTTGAATTGATGTTGTCTGTCGAGCTTTACTAGACTTGACTTAATGATTTCAGTTATTTTGTGATTTAATGGTTTTAAGTGATATTTGAAACCATGTTGTTGACTTTCTATCAGAGATATGACCATTATTGGTACTAAGAACATTTAATAATGAATTATGTGATATTAAGTGATTTTCAGACGTATATAATGAATCATATATACCACAGGCATTTATGCCGAATTTTATATCGAAAACTGATTCATATCTACACAAAACATATTTGTGTTGAATTTTTATCAAGATAGCTTTATTTGACAATTGTTTATATGTATACAGAACATACTCAAGTTGAATTTTATCCACATAACTGTGAATAACCACAAAAAATTAAAAAAAATAGTAGTAAGTGCTAATTAATATAATTTTGAGAAAAATCACCAAAGCAATATATTTTTATATCCTTCACCTTCATGAGAAGGGTATATATAAGTTCGTCCTTCCGTTTGAAATTTCTATTTATGATTTTCCGACCCTATAAAGTATATATTCCGGATCCTTATAAATAGCGGAGTCGATTGAGCCTCACTTTGCTGCAAGAGCAGCACTAATGTGTTGTTTTTGGCTAGAATTATGAAATTAAGTATGTGGAGCCTGGCTTAAGTTAGAAAGTTTGAATATTCTACATTATTGAACCTAGAAGCATTAAGTTAAGGGCGGGTTTCTTACTCCTCAGTTAAACTAGGCTTAACTTGTTGTTAGATTAAACTCGTAACAAATTTAGGCGGACTTTAACCGATGATTGTGTTTTTCAATTTTAGATTTAAGTTCAGTTAACTTTGTTAGTATTGCCAACTTTTCATTTAAAAACATAAACAATGAACTGTTTTTTGCAAACAATACTTTTGTAAAATGTAAAAATTTTGGAAATATGTTAAATAAACATTTAACACAATAATAAATAAAACAAAACAAATCAGAAAATTCCAATTTACTTAATATATTAAGTTTTTCTTCCGAAATCATTGTTTTATTGTTTTTGTTAATTATGTTTTCTTAGGAATTACGTTCAGGAAACTGAGTTTCTGAACACTGAAAAATATTTTTTTCACGGTAAGAAGCGCACAACAGGCCTGATAGTGGCCTTAATAACATCGCTGTTGTAGTTTTGTAGTAATCGCTTGAAGGTCAAAATTCTCTTACAAACTAATAACACGATTAAATTGTACATAAAAAACCGTGAAGTGTGCGGTTTAGGATAGACTCATATTTATCCCTACCCCAATACAATCCCTTTTATATAAAAACTTTTTGTTGGGCAACTATAAGTGAAAATATTACAGAAAATATTATTACGGATAGCGATCGAATTCAATTCACTCCCGAACGAGTTTAATTCGAGCGATTTAAATATTGCATTTTTTCACGAATAAAGCTTTTTGACTCGCGAATTTTAAAATTTAACTCGCGATAAGAATTAAAAATTTAAAGAGCCTTAAATAGAACTTACTCGCGATTCGAAACGAGTTAATCGCAAGTTTTATAATTTTGTAAAAAAATAATAATTTATAACATATAACTACTTTACCGATATGATACAACCAAAAAATAGAAAATGCAATGAAACTATGTGCATATGTATCTACATACATATGTATATACATGTCCATTCATACATATGTATATTATTTGCAATTATAATAATTTTTATTTGCAATTTATAATTTTTGAATTGTGCCACATAATTTAATGCTAATAAAGAAGACATTTGTAAGAATGTAAGAACAAAAATTCACATATGTACATATGTATGTGTGTACGTCACATAAGGCTTCAACTATTGTTTTTTATGAATTACTTGTATATACCGAGTAAACAATTTTTTCAGACATGTCTGATGTCAGAAATTTCCTGAAATTATTCTTATACTTTATC
>NC_060949.1:13515123-13535123 GCF_022045245.1 Lucilia cuprina | reverse complement strand
GTATTTAATTTCGATTGTGGTAGCGAAGCACACCGTATTAGCGGTATTAGCTAGTATAGTATAGTATAAAGATAATATACTTTCAATACTTAACACAATTCACAAATTTCAATTTGCCAATTCATATGAAATTTTGGTTCATAAAAATATTTAAGTATAATTTTATAAAAATACCAGTAATTTTAAGCCTGTCATTAGTTAGTCATTTTCTGAAGCGAAACTTATATGGAGGCCATGTGAAAATGTAAACCGATTTTGTCCATTTTGAATATCAATCAGTCTGCAACAATAGTTTAGGTCCTATCGTTCTTTTAAGAGACTGACGGAGTGACTGACTGACATGTCTAGATCGTTTGAGAATAAGGACCTAGAACATTTCAATGTTACAAAGGTGATCAAAGATTCATAGTCGAAACGAGATAATTGAAATAAAATCTTTTACTTTTCTTAGCTTTTTAATCAATTTTTGGTTAACTGTTTTTCAAATCAGCCGAAAAAGGCGTTTTGTACATATGAATATCGGAAAAAGTTCGGCGTTCGGTCAAAATTTCGCCGAGCACCGAACATTGGCCGAACCTCACTTTTACCGAACTTCGAACCCGAACGTTTGGTCGGACACTATTACCCAATTTATTACCCAAAATTACATGGATGCTAAAGTTATTCATGCAAAATTGTAAGATTCTAACTGTAAAAGTTTCCAAGATAAACGAATTTTTGTATTAAATTTATATGGGAGGTACCAGGTACCACCACATTTTATCCTTAATAATCATATTGACACTAACGTGGCTCTGAAAAAATTTGAGGACTCTAATTGTTATATTATCCCAATATAAACACATTTTTTTATTTAATTAATATGGGAGGTGCCGCTCCTCTCATAGGTAGTCCGCCAATTTATTACCGAAAATGTTATCATGGATGTTAAATTTATTCATGAAAAATTTTAAGATTCTAACTGTAATAGTTTCCAAGATAAACCAGTTTTTGTATTTAATTTATATGGGAGGTACCACGCCCCCTAATGCTAGTCCGCTCACTTTTTATCCTAAATAATCATATTGCCACTAAAGTGGCTCCGACAAAATTTGAGGACTCTAACTGTTATATTAACTCAAGACAAACAATTTTTTTTAATTTATATGGGAGGTGACGCTCCCCTCATGGGTACCCTAAATATTTACATGGATGTTAAAGTTATTCATGCAAAATTTTAAGATTCTAACTGTAATAGAGTCCAAGATAAACGAATTTTTGTATTTAATTTATATGGGAGTACCACGCCCTCTAATGCTAGTCCACCAACTGTTTATCCTAAATAATCATATTGACACTGAAGTGCCTCCGACGATAATACTTTGTCTTTGTCAAATATACAAATTTTATATTTTCTTAATATGGGCGTGGCTACTCGCCCACTTAAAGTTTCGAAATAAATAATAATATACTTAATTTATATGGAGGCCATGTCAAAATGTGAACTGATTTTGTCCATTTTGAACACCAAACAATCTGCAACAAATCCTATCGTTCTTTTAAGAGACTGACAGACATGTATAGATCGTTTTCAGTGTTACAAATGAGATCAAAGATTTATGGTCGAAACTAGATAACTAAAATTAAATGTTTCACTTTTCTTAACTTTTTAATCACTGTTTTTCAAATCAGCCGAAAAAACGAACAGTTAAAAAGGCGTTTTGTACCTATGTATATCGGAAATTTATTGTACAGCCAGGATGTATGATAACTTCTGTAAACAAATTTTCCACATTTTTAAAACTTTTTGATGAGGTAAAAATATGATAAACAAACATTTTATATAAAGTTCGGCCTTCGGTCAAAATTGGCCGAACCTCACATTTTACCGAACTCCGAACCCGGCCGTACACTTACTTATTCTTATAGTGATCGGTCCTCATGTCTTGAAGGTCAAAATTCGCTTATAATTGCTAATAAAACGATTAAAATCTTCATAAATAACTTTGAAGTAGACGTAAATTCCTCTACCAATATATAAGTATAAGGTGCCTGGGTGCTTCGCTACCCTAACTTAAATTAAATACATATGTATGTACATACTTTCATAGAAAATTAAAATTGATTCAATATCACGTGATTTTTTAGTTTCATTCATTTTGCATCCACATTATAGAAAATTTCGAAAGTACTATAAAATAACTTTAATAGATTATCATTTCATCTAAAATGTTATGTTTCTGTGTTCAATATTAAATATAGATCAAAAAATATAATTTTAACGAAAAGTTCGTTTCAGTAGATTCTCATTCACTAAGGCGCCTACAATTGGGGTAAAATTCGATTTTTTTATTTTTTATTAATCTATCTCTAGTACAATTCAAAAAATATAAAATATAAACATAGTTTGAGTTTTTACTGAAAAGAATTGCATCAAATAGTTAAAACTAACTTAGTGTTAACTTGTATACAATACAATATGAAAATATTTACAGTATAAGGAAAAAGATAGATAAAAACCTTTTACGAATTTAAATAAATTTACAATATACGCTTCTATAAAATTCATAAAGAAGTTGATGAAGCTGATAATATTACAAATTTCTAATTGAAGCAAAATTTGAAAATCTGTTCCGATTTTAAAATCTGTTCCGAACATCTCATGTTTGTAATTTTTATGCAAACTGTTGGTAGAATATCTTCAAGGTAATTTGTATAGATAAATGATTCTTGTTCTGTATGACTTGAAGTTTATTGATGTAAGTTCTTTGACCATACTTACCATCAATAAGTCATAATACTTAGGTCGTATACACATTTTGTAGAGTTATTTTTATTGTTTAGCGTCGACTTACGGTTCAGAAGAGGAAATACAGCTCTATCACATCGCACTGTTTTATCACACGTTTGGAGAGTTTTTTAACATTTTTTTTAACATTCAAAAACCGACCGGTTTCGAATATTTCATTTATTCGAAGTATTCGACAAGCCGGTTTTTGATATCGAATAACCGGTTTTTTAAATTACCTTATTTTATATAATACATATATGTACAATTATATATGTTTATAAAAAGCCGGTAAAATTACGCAAATATGTAAAGATTTTCAATAAATCGAATGAAAACAATATATTGTTAAAAACCAAGGCGGTAAAGAGAAAGTTAATATCCCATGTTAAACACAGAAGGAATTATCATGTGAATATGGAAATATGTAAATCATGATTTTCCAGAATTTTCTGTAATACATTTTTCATCTCAAATGGCTTATAAAGAGTTATCTAAGAATTTTACTGAATCCTTGTAGAGGGCGAAGCACTTAAATTAAATTGTTTTTGAGAAACTTAAGGAAAATTTAAACACAGGTTTATGATAAGATTTAATGAACGCAAAATAAAGGTAGTAAACACCCTTATAGTTTACTTAAGTTCAAGAAAGCACCCAACTAATGACCACATTTTGAAACACTCCACAAAAGCAGAATCCAAAGAGTTTGCTGTGGAATTATATAACCGTTTATTTCCACGCAATAAGCTGGATGAAGAATTAGTTGATTCTGATGTTGATTTATGTTTCGAAATTGATAATTCTACTGGTCTAATTTCCGATTTAAACATCACAATAAGTAGTATGCAAAATCCAAGAAAGACTAGAAAACAGCATTCAAAATTATATGATAATTTTATACACCTGGATAAATGCAACAAAAGAACGGAAAAGCTAGAAATCTTATACATATAACTGCCTTTTAACAATCAGTCCAACCTCAACATTCATATTTTCTCAATATTCAATATTTTTGAGAATGAACTTTAAAAATGTTTGTTATAACAATGATTTTAAAATGAAATGTATTTCATTTTATTTTTTATAATATAAAACCATATAAATTACATAAATGCATTATAAATATTGAATTCCTTGTTAATATATAAAAAAGGAAAATAGGTTAACCGATTTTTTTATACAAAACCGTATTCGAAACCGTTTTTTTTAAAAATTGGAATTTTTCGAATTATTCGAAAACCGGTTTTTGGAATAGACCGGTTTTTTTTGAATACTCTAATATGGTGTTTACATGTTAGTTTTTTGTCTAACACAATTCCTAGATATTTAATAGTTTGATTTAAAGCCAGGATCGGTAGACATATACTACTACATTTTGCACAAAATTATATTGAAAGAAAAAAGCATTTTAAAATGTTATTAATTCCAAAAACTACTAGTAGTGTAGGTGGTAATTACTTAATATACTTTCGTTTATTTTCATTGCAAACGCAAGAGCAACGACACAACCTTCTTCTATGACAGCTCAAATCAGACTGAATTGTGTTTTGTATGCGTGTGAGTAGTCTGTGTAAATTTAGTAAGGGTCAAAATACACTGTGTATAGGAGTTGCCTATCGTAGATTTAAAGGGTTTACCGTTTCACCAAGTGACAAGGGAAGAGTTGGAATTCTTTACGGGACTTGTTGAAAGGAAAAATTATAGCTTGTGTTTTCGTTTCATTAATTTTAATTTTACACTTGGTGAAAACGTTCAAGCATATAAAAATCCTTTTTATATTTCTTCAACTATTGCAATTGAGACTTTGCCTGAAGTAATTATAGCTGTATCGTCAGCATATAACGCTGCTGACTGATCCGTTAATATTTTAAAGTCTGATATATAAATTGAATATAATATAGGGGATAATACGGATCCCTGAGGTACACCTGTAAGAATGTTTCGTTGGTTGGAGTATACATTACCAACGTTTACTACAAACGATATATGTAAGAAACTTTGAATCACTTTTTCTAAGTAGATCGGGTAACCAAAATTATTGAGTTTATAAATTAACCCATTATGCCTTCTCTTTGCTCAGTATAACTATAATAATTGTTTCTGGATCGGTCCAGAATTGGTCACAAATCCCATATGAGGACCATTTCCAAAATGCGTATATCTAAAAATTAAGTAAATATTGAATAATAATATTTAGATAATATTCGACAACAGTATGTTCTGTGTATAGATAGATCATTCTGCTAAAATGTTTTTAAACTGACCTAATATTGATCATAGTTCAATCGTTTTCGAAAATCATTTTTTAGATAGATTTTGACTCGTATGAAACTTACTTATGTCGAATTTCATCTATATATGTACTAGTTTTTTTTTAAGACAATAATAAGCGTTAAAGTCATTTTCTGAAGATGACCTTATATGGGGGGTCGAGTCAATTATTTACCGGTCCTCATAAATTTTTGCATAGTTATTTTGGATCATAAGAAACTTACTTATGTCGAATTTCATCGCAATATTCGTATTTTTAAACAATATCTTTTGATGATGGGTATAAAAATTTAGTAGGTAATGTTAGGTTGACAGGAGGATATACTACATCAAATTCAAAGAAATACACCTAGGCCACTATCGGGCCTGTTGTGCGCTCCAAAATTTAAAATTTATTATGTAAACAAGTATGAATGCATAGTCGGGCATGGCCGACTATATGATACTCTACACTAGTCAGTATGTTAAAAATATGGATTATTTTAAAAAAACAAGCAATTAATTTGATTTTAACTTCTGAATGAATCTTCAATAATTCTGTTAGACATGCTTTCGAGAAGATCGCTATTTAAAATCGGTCGGTAAATAACGGAGATATGGGCAAAAATCCGACACAACCTCTGAAAATTTCATCAAAAAATGGCATATTTTTTCATGCTTTGTTAAAAAAGCAACAACAACACTGTATATTAGAAAAAGATGTACACGTGTGTGTAGATGTATTTTGTTTTATTCAGCTGTGTATCTTTTTTTGTATGTTTGGATGCTGTTGGCGTCATTGCGTTGTTATACCCTTCACCTTCGTGAGAAGGGTATATATAAGTTTGTCATTCCGTTTGTAATTTCTAAAATATAATTTTCCGACCCTATAAAGTATATATATTTTGGATCCTTATAGATAGCGGAGTCGATTAAGCCATGTCCGTTTGTCTGTTGAAATCAGTTTTTAGAGGACCCCAGATATCGGAGAGATCCGAATCTTCAATAATTCTATTAGACATGCTTTCGAGAAGATCGCTATTTAAAATCAGCAAAATCGGTCGGTAAATAACGGAGATATGAGCAAAAATCCGAGACAACCTCTGAAAATTTCATCAAAAAATTGTTATAAAAGCAACAAAAACTCTATATATAGAAAAAGATGTACACGCGTGTGTGTGTAGATGTATTTGGTTTTATTCAGCTGTGTATTTTTTGTATGTTTGGAATCCGAACATACAAAGTATACACAGCAAAAAAATATGATTTGCACTTTTTGTTAAAATAAAATAATTTTCCCTTTTGTTTTGCAAATATATTTTTTAATGAATAGAAAAAAGTATTTAAAACGTTTTCAATTATATGAGAGTAGATTGTGAGTTATTGTACAATAATTTTATATGCGAATAATGTAAGTTTGAAATTTAAAACTAACACAAATTTTTTCCAAGTGCTTTTTAAAACAATTTTTTTACGATAAACAAAAACAAAATCTACGTCTCGTCAATGTTTACCAGCAACGAATCAGAGGTCGAAGTCGACCGGCTTCGAGTCGGAGCTTAGCCGCCGCCGAACTATATGTAGTTGCTTGAGCCGCCGCCGAAACATTCGCCTTAAATCGACTCAAATTAGATTCGGCACAGCCGAAGATAGCACTCTTACTTGTTTGTTTTAAATTTAAGTGTTCATTAATTGTTATATTAGATTTACAATTGTCTTCTGTTCTTTTATGAAAAAGGTGAAGTTTTCTGTCGTTTTGTATGGCATTTGGGCGAAGTTTATTCTTGTACTTAAAAACTACAAAGATTAACTTATCTGATTATTAATTGGCATTTGATCACCAACTGAAAAACCGCTCTAACAGTTTAAAGCCATTTGTGAATTCTGAAACTTTATTAAGTTAACTATCTAACTAAATAACTAATAAGTAAGTTAGTAATTAGTTAGTTAATAATTAATTAGTTAGTTAGTTAATTAATTATTTAGTTAGTTAGAAGAAATAAAACTACCATCGGTTCTTTACGCGCTTCTAGTGGAAATCGAACGTACGAACTCCAATATAAAGGTATAGAACACTGACCAATAACCCACCGGACACAACACATGTTCCACTTCCATTTTAACAAAACTTTCGAAATACAGACATTATTGACATTTAATTTTACACACTTGTATGCAAATTAAAACTTCAACAGTTTTTATTTCCTAACAACCTACAATAACACAATGACTTTAATGACACTTTTAAGAATAATATGTTTACGGAAATTTTACCACACATGATCAAAATCAATAAAAAGCTCTAGAGGAGGGATGCTATTTTGACTATAAAGACTCAAAAAACAACATTTTGATCATTAAACTATGATCGGACCCTTGTGTGTGGTCTCTACCAAATTCAAAACCTAAACAATCGACAACACCTCCTTTTTGTGCATACCAAATTTCATTAAAATCGGATTAACCGTTTAGAAGTTACCGAATTATTTCCCTCTTTTTTTTCCTATACCACTGTGCGGTGGTTTACGCAAGGTCATTTTTTGCTTTATTTGAATTGGAGGTTGAGAGAAGAGGAAAGAAATATCATTATTATTTAGTCTCTCTCATGTAAATTCAAAAGGTTGGCAATGTCATATGCAAATTTATTAACACCTACATATATTTTTCTTCGCGCCTGTAAGATAATTGCGAGTATGTAATAATAATTTATAGAAATGTGACATATGTATATGTACCTGCATATGAAAAACATACATGTATATGTATGTAATACACTCACACATTTTTGTTGTTTTAACCTTTCACAATGTAAAATTACAAAAACAACATTTTATGTTTTTATGTCCGTCTTAATTTTTTGCATTCCTGTTACAAATTTCTAAAATACCTATAATTTCCTTCATTATTGATCATTTCATAGACACTAATAATGCATTACTACCTGTTTACAAAGTTATTGTTATTGTTTCTCTTATAATGAATTTATTCCATATCATCCTGTTACAAACAATATGTTTAAATATATCCTGTAAAAACAATTTTTTACATACATACATACATACATACATACATACATACATACATACATACATACATACATACATACATACATACATACATACATACATACATACATACATATTTGAATATATTTTTACATTCATATGATCCTCTAAGTATTTATCTACTTTTTTCGTGTTTTCGTCGGCACATATGTGCTCGGCTTGCGTACATTTCATGTTCGTATATTACTGCTTGCATGGCTTCAATATTGTTGACTTCGAATAATTTGTGTAGGAAAATATTTTAATATTATAGGCAAGCCATATTAAATATATGTATATGGGAATTATAAATATGTTAGCGAGTTGATGCGTAATATATTGTATGTGAAAACATTTTATATTTGTCTGTAAGCTGTAATATGCAATAGCTTGTATGGGTAAATATTTTTAGCAAAAATACTAGAAATATTTCGAATGGGAGCAATTAAATATATTATATTCATAAAATATATTTATATTTTAATATTACATACGTATGCATAGGAGAAAATATGCATTTTGGTTACTAATATATTAGTAATTTTAATCACTGGCTAAAATTCGGTAAATTCTTGGTCCAAGGACAAATGTCTTATTATTTCTACAAAAATTGACAAAACTTAGTTTTATAGAACTCCAATAATACTACTAGGGTGTCATTTGACCCTCGCCCCCGTACAAACTCCCCTTTAGAAATGAACTGAAAGTCAAAATTCACTTATAAACTCTAATAAAATGATTAAATTCTTCATTACCAACATTTATAAGTTTGGGCCCATATTTATCCCATCTCATTTTTAATAAAAAACAAGTAAGAATGCTATATTCGGCTGTGCCGAGTTTTATATACCCTTCACCATAGTGTATTTTAAACATATTAGTTTTATAAATTTTTTCCCGACTACATTATTATTACACCAAAAGCAAAACAAAACGAACAACAACAACGCTAAACGAAATAAAAAACAAAATACACAAGGCATCTAAATCAACCGACATCTAAACATACATACCGAAAAATACAGAAAAACAAAATAAACAAGTAAGAGTGCTATATTCGGCTGTGCCGAATCTTATATACCCTTCACCATAGTGTATTTTAAACATCTTTTATAAATTTTAAATTTTTTTCCGACTACATTATTATTACATCAAAAGCTTAACAAAAAGAACAACAACAACGCTAAACGAAATAAAACACAAAATACACAAGGCATCTAAACCAACAGACATCTAAACATACATAACGAAAAACACAGAAAAACAAAAATAACAACGCAATGACGCCAACGGCATCCAAACCAAGGGTGCCCAAGCCCTATGCGCTTGGTACTCTTTTGTTTTTGTAAATGCGCTTAGCTATAGACAGTTGTTCAATTCACAATCAAGTTGTATATTGTACCTACTAAAGTTTAGTAACAGTGATTGTGAACAGATCTTTGCAGCAAGTCATAAGTTTATGTTCCCAATGAAAAAAAATAATCAAAACAAATACACATAACAATGTCAAAAGAAAAAAAATAAAAAAATATTAAATTAATTAAAAATTCGAAATAAACCAAATTAATTTCTTTGAATTTTCAATTCTTTTATTTTCTTTATTCCACATTTTAAACTAATAAATAAACTGTTTTTAATAAAATTTTAGTTTTTTTGTTTTTGTAAACAGCTGTTTGTTTTTGATTTCAGTGTTACCACTTTATCGTTTTTTATGCTAAAATCGTTTGAATTTTTTTTATCTGTTGAAATAAACAATTGGCAACACTAAAATTTCTTACAACATTCGAAAAACATATGAAAAATTGTCGTATGAGTTGTATAGAGCTTTTGCATAGAAAATACCAACAAGATAAAAAAATCACCACTACACACACACTATTGGCATTTTTTCATTGAAATTGCACTGAAAAAATTATTTGGTTATTTATAATCTTGAAGATTAAATTGCGTTACTGTAAAATGCGAATATTTATAAACAATGTGTAATCAATGTACTTAAAAATGATAATTTCTTCACATAGAAACAACATTTCTAATTAAAATGTACAAAAAAAGTATGAAACAAGATTAACTTATTTACTTTCATTGTTATGCATTCTAGAAAATTATTTAGAGTGTACGTTGTTTTTGTAAATTATGCTCTTGCTTTTGCAAATTGTTTTTGTTTTTTCAAGTTGTGTTTGCAATTTCTTAAACAAAGCGACATCAACCTGCTTTGTTGAATGCTGTCAAGCAACTAAATAAATTATTTGTATTTTTGATGCTCTTGTTTAGAGGTTTGTATGCGATCGTGTTGTGTACATGTAATTTGCAGAAAATCTTCGTTGTCAGAACAATACTAGCGCCGACGTCTGGTATAGAGCTTTTGCATAGAAAATACCAACAACATTGTTATGACTATTGTAGCAGCTGCTGACATACAACGCATACAACGCTACAACATCGATTGTGAATTGAACAAATATTTTTACTATCAAACTTAAATATTATTTACTATAGGAAATGACTTATGGTCTAAAATTTAACATATCATGTTGAACTTGAAAAATTATAAAATGTGAAAAATGTATGCAAGATATAACCAAATTTTTTTAGAAAATAATTGAAAACGTTTATATGTTTATTATGGGAGAAATGCATGCATGAAATGACCAAATTTTAATTAGAAAATTTTTGAATTGAATTATTGAATGTATGTATTTATAAAATTTATAATTTTTATGTGGAGTATTAAAATGTATGTATTTGTATTTATTGTAAAAGGTAATATAATTAAAAAAAGTATATAAATACTTAGAGGATCATATGAATGTAAAAATATATTGAAATATGTATGTAAAAAATTGTTTTTACAGGATATATTTAAACATATTGTTTGTAACAGGATAATATGGAATAAATTCAATATAAAGCAAGAAACAATAACAATAAGTTTGTAAATAGGTAGTAATGCATATGAAATGATCAATAATGTAGGAAATTATAGGTATTTTAGAAATTTGTAACAGGAATGCAAAAAATTAAGAGGGGACATAAAAACATAAAATGTTTTTTTTTTTGTAATTTTACATTGTGAAAGGTTAAAACAACAAAAATGTATGAGTGTATTACATACATATACATGTATGTTTTTCATATACAGGTACCCATCAGTTCGACGGGATAGTCCCGAACTGACCACTTAACCTACCACTTGTGGTGGCCCCTAGCCACCTGACTACCCAGGTGACCAACCATTTTAACATGGGCTTGTCCTACGAGGAAGTCAATCGTCACTCTACACCTTACAAAGAGACAGTAAAGAGACGATTGCCTCCGCTTTCGCTTACAAAGGGGTCACTAAAGTGACGACTGTCTTCATTCTCGTTTACAAAGTGTTTATTTGTGCCGAAAGTCCACCAAAAACATACGAATTGGAGTCAGACAGGTGGTAAGATATTAATGAAACTAAAATTTAAAAATTTCAAGTGTCTACTCTCTAGAATACTATGGGACAATAATGTGACGATTTACCCGAAAGATATAAATATAAGTCAACCAGATGGTGGCATATTAGTAGAAAGTAATACTCATTTCTCCAAAAGATGGGTAAAATAAATACTTTCGGAAGTACAACAAAAAAACAACTTTTAAGAGTATTATATCTATGTTACTTGAGCACAGTAAAGAGATGGCTGCTTCCACTCCCGCTTACAAGGGGACACAAAGTGACGACTGTCTTCCTTCTCGATTAAAAAGGGTTCATTCGTGACGAATGACCCAAAACATACGAATTACGATCATCCAGGTGGTTAACTATTAGTGTCTTTTTCGTATGCATTGACACTTTGTCGAACTGCTGGGTATTATTACATACTCGCAATTATCTTACAATAATGAATGAACAGGCGCGAAGAAAAATATATATAGCTGTTAATAAATTTGCATATGCCATTGCCAACCTTTTGAATTTACATGAGAGAGACTAAATAATAATGATATTTCTTTCCTCTTCTCTCCACCACCAATTCAAGTAAAGCAAAAAAAAGGATCTTGCGTAAACCATCGGTAAGGAATGTGCGTAAAATGATAAAGTAGGAAAGAGAAGTACTACTACAGGTAATTTTTATGAGGAATGTGTTTTTGCATCACATGTACATATCTACATATCTTCTTCCCACCACCAATTCAAAGGTAAAGCAAAAAAATGACCTAGCGTAATCCACCGTTATGGAATGTGCGTGAAAAAGTGGGAAAGAAAAGTACTGTTACAGGTCATTTTTATGTTTTTTGTTAGTGTTTCACACATACTTACATCCATAAATATGTATATTTACCCAGCAGTTCGACAAAATGTCAATGCATACGAAAAAGACAGTAATTTCCACTAATAGTTTCTCCAAAAGATGGGTAAAATATCTTTTGGAGAAATAATTGTTACTTTCTACTAATATGCCACCATCTGGTTGACTCAAGTTTATATCTTTCGGGTCAAACTCGACAACACCTCCTCTTTGTGCATACCAAATTTCATTAAAATCGGATTAACCGTTTAGAAGTTACCAAATTATTTCCCTCTTTTTTTTTTCCTATACCACTGTGCACCGTGTAGGAATGTGCGTAAAACGGTAAAGTAGGAAAGAGAAGTACTGTTATAGGTCATTTTTATGGCGAGTGTGTTTTTTGTTATTGCTTCACACGTACATTTTCACATAAACTGTATCAACTAAGTTTTTTGCCTACCTTTTTTAAGAGAATTTAGATTTTTATTCATAAATAAAATTGGAAAAATATGTAAAAAGTAAATTAATGTTTTCCAATTAAAAATATAAATTGTGTAAAATGGGAAAACCAAGAAAAAAATATTAAAATACAAATTTTGGTGCATTTGTTGTTGCATTTTATTATTCTTCATCAGAATTTGCATGTCAAAAAAGTATTTGCATATTGAGAATTTCGGTTAATTTTGTTGGATTCCTTTTTGGAATTTATTGATTTTGGAATTTATTGTTTTATTTTAAAAAGTATTTTTCAATCGTAATTTGCAAAAATCATATCCTTATTGTGTAAAAATGTGATGTTATTTGCCTTATAAATGTTTAAAGGATAATAATGAGGCAATTTCGATATAAAAAATTAGTTTAGATTTCTAGAACAAGTGTAAATCAATGAAATATAATTATGAGATGCTTAATCAATAACATTAAAAAATATTAAATAGAGTAATTGATGAAATGATCCAAAGAATTATTAGAAAAAACGCACTGAGTGGTGCTTCAAAATCTTTAACTGCCAAAGGGAGGAGACTTGTATCCATGGAAAACCATTGGACTCCAAAATTTATCTTCTCCAAAATCCATATACAAACTAGGAGGAACACTATGTTTTAATTTAGACCTCTAAACAGACCTTAGGATGCTTGGAACCAATGTAAAGTAAACTGTCGTGTAGTACAGGAAAAATACCTAATATAGATATTTTAAAATTGAGGTGGTTATCATACCCTAAGGTCAACAAAAGCAAAAATTTTCAGCTAATACATACACATATAAATATTTAGAACCCAAATCAAGAATAACTATTCAGATCCTAATACGCCTACTGTATCTTATTCATAAAATAAAGCATTTAAAATATCAGGAAAATAGTTCTATAGTGGTATATGGTAATGTCCCCATACTTAGAGTGGCTAGGATGGTACTTAGTCTTAGATTTATTGAATAAGAATCAATATTCTGCAATTCTAAATAAAATTTACACAGTACTCCCCAGTATAATGGGGTTTCCGTAATGTAGTTTTTATCAATACAAAATGTCCAAAAACCTAGATTATTTTTGTTATAATATATAGATATACCTGACTAAACATTTTTTCTAGGTCCAAATTCATTGATTATCTAATATATCATGTATCCAATTCAAGATTACTTGTTATTTTCGAAATTTAATCAAAGAAACGATAGATTTCATATTAAGTCAAATATTGATAAATTCTTATAGGTATATGGGATAATAAATCAGTTAAGAAATGTCCAAGAAGAGTCGTTCTACTACTAAAATATCTAAAAATGTTATTCTAATATATAGGAGTAATAAAAATATGAAATTTTTTAAAATAATGCAGCAATATTGAAAACATAACAAAAGAACCCTAAAAAAGCAAAATACTTTATTGACCTAAGAAATTAACAATACGTTCTCATTTTATCAAAAATTTCGTTAAATTATATCACGATTTTACATTTTATAAGATTTACAAAACAAAAAAAGATTTATAAAATTTTACATAGGCAAATTATTTAATTGATTCGCTGTATGTACATGCATATGAAAAACATACATGTATATGTATGTAATACTCTCATACATTTTTGTTGTTTTAACCTTTCTCAATGTAAAATTACAAAAACAACATTTTATGTTTTTATGTCCCTCTTAATTTTTTGCATTCCTGTTACAAATTTCTAAAATATCTATAATTTCATTCATTATTGATCATTTCATAGACACTACGAATGCATTACTACCTGTTTACAAACTTATTGTTATTGTTTCTTGCTTTATATTGAATTTATTCCATATCATTCTTGTTTAAGCGAGTTTGTTGCGAGCTGCAATTTGGTAATTGCTCCATTTAATGAATAATACTATTTTTACCAACGTTAGAATGTTATGCCACCAAATTAAGTTTTTTTCTCTGTTTTACTCAGTCTTGATATTGATGTTGTCTACGACAAGCACTACGTGCACATTATCTTTTACATAAAAAACCTGTAAACCTTCTACGATTACCTGGTTTTTAATAAAAGAGATCTACGTTTCATAAAATTTGAAACTTTATTTTGTTTTATTTTCATAAAAACTTGGACAAATTGGATTGATGCCAAACAATTCTGTTACAAACAATATGTTTAAATATATCCTGTAAAAACAATTTTTTACATACATATTTGAATATATTTTTACATATGATCCTCTAAGTATTTATCTATTTTTTTCTAATTATATTACCTTTTACAATACAAATACATACATTTTAATACTCCACATAAAAAGTATAAATTCAATAAATACATACATTCAATAATTCAATTCAAAAGTTTTCTAATTAAAATTTGGTTATTTCATGCATACATTTCTCCCATTATATACATACATATAAACGTTTTCAATTATTTTCTAAATAAAATTTGGTTATATCTTGCATACATTTTTCACATTTTATAATATTTCAAGTTCAACATGAAATGTTAAATTTTAGACCATAAGTAATTTCCTATAGTAAATAATATTTAAGTTTGATAGTAAAAATATTGTAACCTAATAGTCTCGACTATCGTTTTGTTTCGTGTTTTCGTCGGCACATACACATATGCTCTGCTTGTGTACATTTCATGTTCGTATATTACTGCTTGCATGGCTTCAATATTGTTGACTTCGAATAATTTGTGTAGAAAAATATTTTAATATTATAGGCAAGCCATATTAAATATATGTATATGGGTATTATAAATATGTTAGCGAGTTGATGCGTAATATATTGTATGTGAAAACATTTTATATTTGTCTGTAAGCTGTAATATGCAATAGCTTGTATGGGTAAATATTTTTAGCAAAAATACTAGAAATATTTTGAACATAACCATTTTTTAAATATGCATATTTTTAAATATGATGTAAATGCATATTTATTGCAAAGTCGAAAATAGAAATATAAAAGCATTTACTAATATTTAAACTCTGGTTTTAGCTATAACCGTCCGTCTTTCTCTGTGTCCATGTTAAGTTTGTGTGCATGCTACAGGCTCAAATTCTCAAGATAATTTGATTTTATTTGACAAATAGTCTTCGTTTTTCCCAGGGTATTTCGTCTACATGTACATCTGTACCTCCGGAATAGAATTGGGCTCATAAATTCTGTAAATGTTCTATTATATCAACCACTACCGATTTTTGTAATGATCGGGAAAATTTAACCCTAGCCCCATACAAATTCCCCAAATATTTAAAGGTTAAAATTCATTTATAAACACCAATAACAATATCCCTTCAATGACACGCTAATGAAAAATTCATTGGGGTTTCACCCGAATTTGAAGCACTTCGGATTACTAGTTGTTATGAAAATATTCGTTTTTTCCAAACTTTTTTGCTGGAAAGTAAAAATATTCCGGAATTAATTATATTTTTTTTATTATATTATATGATGTATTATTTGAAAAATAATCCAAATTTTAGACAAACTGACTGGTGTAAGGTATCCGGTTGCCGACCATATGGCCATGTTCGACTATACATTCATATTTGTTTTTACTTAATTTTATTGCAAATTTTAATAAATTTTTGCAAATATTAATACATTTATCTAATACTTGTCTACATTTAACGCCGGCGAAAATTTTGGATTGGTATAACTCTAACCAATATAATTTACATTATGGCATAATTTTTAATCAACGAACTGTGAAGAAGGCAAATTAAATGATATTGGCCATTATTTGGATGACAGACAGGCATTTCCAAATTGCTTAAAAATAGCGCTGGAAAATTAGTATTTTGTCAAAAATTCATCTATTAATCCAATCCAATAATGTTTATATGTAATTTTTTCCATAAATATAATTGTTTAAAAATTTTCTAGGATTTTTATTACAAATTTGTAAATGTTAAAATTACAATTTTTAGATTTTATTTTAAAAGAAAACATAAACATTTTTTGAAGGGGGGTTTGTATGGGGGCTAAGGTCAAATAAGGGCCGATCCTTACGAAAATCTGCAGTGTCATTTATACTTATGTAAAACTTTTTTATGCCAATTTTTAGAGAGATAATAGAATATTTGACGTAATTATGGCATAAAAAGTTCAAATCGGGAGGTACGGTTGTATGGGGGCAATAATGGACCGATTTTAACCATTTTCAATTGGCTTTGTCCCTGTGCCAAAAAAAACATGCTTGGTCCAAATTTCATAAAATTATCTTGAAAATTGCGGCCTGTACCTTGCGCACAAGGTTTACATGGACAGCCAGCCGGACAGACGGACGGGCGGACATGTCTTAATCGACTCAGAAAATGATTCTGAATCGATCGGTATACTTTAAGGTGGGTATTGGACCAATATTTTTGTATGTTACAAACATCAGCACAAAAGTATAATACCCTCCCCACTATAGTGGTGTAGGGTATAAACAGCGCAATAAAACCAACCGACAACCGACCAAATATACGAACAGAATTTACAAAAACAAAATACACAACTCAATGACGCCAACAGTATCCAAACACAAAAAAATACATAGCTGAATAAAACCAAATACGTCTACACACGCACATGTACATCTTTAACCAATTCAAAGAGTTGTTGTTGCTTTTTTAACAAAGCATGAAAAAATGTGGCTTTTTTGATGAAATTTTCAGAGGTTGTCTCAGATTTTTGCTTATATCTCCGTTATTTATAGACCGATTTTGCTGATTTCAAATAGCGATCTTCTCGAAAGCATGTCGAACTGAATTATTGAAGATTTGGATCTCGCCGATATCTGGGGATTCTAAAAACTGATTTCACCAGACAGACAGACGGACATGGCTTAATCGACTCCGCTATCTATAAGGATCCAAAATATATATATACTTTATAGGGTCAGAAAATAATATTGTAGAAATTACAAACGGAATGACAAACTTATATATACCCTTCTCACGAAGGTGAAGGGTATAAAATGTTCTCATATTTGTCAATGGTTTGTTAAAAATATATTAAGCTATTAAACGTTTATGAATGCGATTTTCGTAAATTTTGTCTAAAATTAGTTATTTAACCTAATTTTTTTAGTAGTACCGTTTTAAAAATATATTATCAAATTAAAATAGTCATGTTGCAATTCAATATTAGAAAGTAGTTAGTGTTGAGTTTAATAACGAAAAAGTGAACGTGAAAATAAAAATATATTTTAAAAAAAATATATATTGGAATAGCTAACAGGCTACCTTTTATTTCGAATTTTCAAGTATTTTGAATTTTAAGAAAGAATCAAATTCGTATAGTTCGAATCTTGAAATTTTGCACAAATAATTTTAACATCCATGTAAACATTTTGGATATTAAAATGGTGGACTACTATGGGGGCTTGGAGCCCCCATATGAATAAAATAGAAAAATTCGTATATCTGAGAATCTGTTAGAGCTAGAATCTTCACCTTTTATACGAATATCTTCGACGTTCATGTTAACATTTTTAGATAATTCCAATTTTTCATAGATAGATAGATAGATAGATAGATAGATAGATAGATAGATAGATAGATAGATAGATAGATAGATAGATAGATAGATAGATGGATAGATAGATAGATAGATAGATAGATAGATAGATAGATAGATAGATAGATAGATAGATAGATAGATAGATAGATAGATAGATAGATAGATAGATAGATAGATAGATAGATAGATAGATAGATAGATAGATAGATAGATAGATAGATAGATAGATAGATAGATAGATAGATAGATAGATATATAGATAGATAGATAGATAGATAGAGCGAATTTACAATAATTTTCTTGGCATCTCTCATATGTAACATATTGTTAATCTGTAAAACTATTGTGGTTAAAATTTTCAAAACCTTTAAGTGGGTAGAACAAAAAATATTGTATATCGCAATGCATAAGAATATGAATTATTTTTTAAGAATAAAAGAATGTATTAAATTTTAGCAAGTAAGATATAAATAGATCATTAATCAATTATTTTAGAATTTAAATGAATGCCTTAGTAACTAAATAAATACTTTTTTTTGATAATTATGTATTTATTTTGGTTGGGGTAGCGAAGCATACCGGGTATTAGCTAGTGACTATATAAAAATTTATTTACAAATAAAGGTGCCGAATTTGAAAAAAGTCCCCTTTTATAGGTTCTCACATAATTCCATGTTTCTAGGTTCAATATTATAGAAAATTCAAAATGTGCCGGTTAAAGAATAAAAAATTACCGAAGGGTGCCCTTTAATAGATTCTCATAAACACCGGGCTGCACATGTTTCCAGGGTCAATATTATAAAAAAACACAAAAAGTAATTTTTATAGAACAATAAAGTACCAGAACCCCTCTTTGATACGTTCTTACTTATCCCGGTCTCTATGTGGTCAATTTCATGTTTCTAGGTTCAATATTATAGAAAATTCAAGAAGTGCCTTTTGAGAAACGAAAAAGTTTCATTTTATATATCATCACTTAATCAATGGTTTATATTCTTAATATAATGTTTCTAGGTTCTATATTATAATATAATGATTAAACCAGTCGAAGTAAAATAAAGTATTTATAGATTCTTATCTACTTAAGACTTTAAATGCTTAATTTCATGTGTCTTCTATTTTTGTCTAAAACTTAAAAAGTACAAATAGAAGAATTAAAAAGTACCAGAAAGACCCCTTTTAGATACTCATTTACTCCACATGCTTAATTTCCTATTTCTAGGTATAATATAGTAGAAAACTCAAAGAAGTACCAGTCGAAATAAGACAAAGTAGCAATAAGTCCTCCTCTTAACTTCATGTTTCTTGGTTCTTTTTTATAGAAAAGTCAAAAAGTATCAGGCGAAGGACGAAGAAGTTCCAAGAAGTCCCATAGTTTTGGCTTTTACACTATTGACCGTCAATGTGTGACGGTTTCCTTTACAAAATAGTTTGTGGTATAATGTAAAACTAGCTTTACTGTTTACTTAAGTCACTAATAAAGATAGTCAAGCAGCTGAATGACAAAGGAATTACACATACTTACACCAAACAAAAAATCTTCAAATTTTAGTAATTAGTAATCTAATGAGAATGAGTGGTCATTACCTGTACGAAATAACTCGCTTTGAATGTTTGTAAGACACTGACTTTATTTATAAAATCAAAAACTTAATAACTAAGAACAAAAATCTTAAAACTAAACTAAATATATGTT
>NC_060949.1:13512993-13515023 GCF_022045245.1 Lucilia cuprina | reverse complement strand
GAAATTTTTTTTAAATCGGAACTCAAATGAAGAAATAAGATCGTTTTAAAAATTTAACATAGCCGAGGTGTCCTAATTTGAGGACCCCCCGCCGGGCCCCTGGTTGGCAGTTTCAAACTGTTTGATAGCATGCATTTTACAGTTTAAACTATCGTTGACCCAAAGAGTAGATACAAAATACTTAAATTTTTGTATTAGAAAATATAAAATTATAACAAAATGCTATTTAATACTACGCGACAAATATGTGTAAATTAGTTAAATTATTTTTTTATCTTCAAGAAATACAGTTTTAAAAAACATAAACTTTTTGAAATACCGTTTTTCAAAGATTTTGACACATTTTTGTATCACACAGTATATACCCACCATCAAATCTTTGTCATATAAATAAACATTGGTATTTATGAATGTTTTATTATTATATATGGATATCTATATGAATATCGTAAGTGATTTTTTTAAGGAAACTTATATGGAACTGATCCTCGTAGAATTTTAAAGAGAAATTTAAGCTCATACAAAACTACACAGATAGAAAAATAAATATAGACATTTTTCATAACATCCGTTGTCAAGTGAATACATACGTACGACAACACTATGTAATGTTGATGTCGCATTATAAATTTTACACAAATCCTTTGTCTATACCACGTTTTTGACTTTTAGATTGGGTGCCTGGTACATGGTGTGTAATTTTTCCATCTGTGTGGTTTATGTCAAGCTTAATCGAATCGGTCTAGTAAAACTTTAAAAAATGGCCTTTATGTTCAATACCGAGTGTTAAAATGGGGGTAGGGTAAATAGGGACCGATCCCGCAATTTTGCTTTGTTTTAAAACAAAAATCCAATATGGGTTATTGTCTGAAAAGGGTTTTAAAGCCGCGTCTAATCATGTATTAATTATAATCATCCGTCTGCTCGTAATTTTCATATTCCAAAATATTTAAAATTATGTATATATTTAAATATATATTTTATATTTAAAATGTATGCAAAATTTTGCAAATTTCATATTCCAAAATATTTAAAAATGTTAGGTTTTTCACTAATAAAAATGAAATGTATGCAAATTTTGCACACCACTAGACTTGGCAAAAAACCTTTCAAATGATACCACATATTGTATATTTTGTTTAGAAATACAGTGAAATAACGAAAAGGGGAATTTTTTGTAAACTCACGAACGGCCAAAATAGAAGTATTTTGGCAACCAATTTAAAAAATAACAAAGATTATTTAAAGGTGGGCAAAATATTGTGTTTAACATGAAAAATCGTGTCCCCCAAGCGATATGTTCTGAAAACAGCTCAGTGGAGGGTATAAAAACGGTATGTTTGGGAAACTATTACAGTAAAAATCCTCAAATTTTGACAAAAACTTAAAAATTAATATGAACATTTGGGTAAGGAATTGGCGGACTACCAATGGCGGGCATTGCGCCTCTTATGTGAAAAAAATAAACAAAATTTCGATTTATCAGTGAAACTAATAAAGTAAGCTTTTTCAAATTTTTTTACAATGAACTTTAATATTCATCTCAACATTTTAGGGAAAAGGGCAGACTATCATTATGGGGGATAGAACACCCATATGATAGATAGCTCAAGTACTGAAGCAAAATGCTTGTACATGGCCCGGCTCAATCCATGTACAAAAATTGCAACCTGCATGTAAAATACACAAAGGGGCAGTTGTGAGTTGTTTACTTTTTACTCACCCAGTGGTTAAAAAAGTACCAACCTGACTCTACAGTTATTTATTTGCATTTATTAGTCTTTCCGCTTACTCAGTTTTCCATTAACAAGTTATTTTATAGTACTTTTTGAAACGTTTAAAAAGAATAGATGCTTTAGATTACTGGACTGGTTCTCTAGATAATTGGCTACAAATCCCATTCGAAAAAAATAAATAATGTTAATGTTCAAACTATTTGAACATACACACTTATACATACATAAGTATGTATACTTCATGTGTGTTTTAGATAAAATAAACTCTTTATTAGGAAAATATGTTTGTAATAA
>NC_060949.1:13509386-13512893 GCF_022045245.1 Lucilia cuprina | reverse complement strand
TGGTTAAGCTGTTTTCTCTGATTACAGCTTGATGAGGAAGATAATATTTTCCACTGTTGTTTGTTGTTAATTTCATGTGACCCAATCTTTCATATTCTTCCATAAACTTTATATATTGTTCATTCAATTTAGGATTTGAATTAAATTTTTTCTCCATAGAGAGCAGTCTAGCTACTGCCTGCTTTTTTGACTCACCAAGTTCGTTATTATCTTTTTTAATCGGTAGATTTACCACAATCCGATTGGAGTCATCAATTTTGGTTGATGTTTTGAATAGTTCCTGGCAAAACTCATCTTCTTCATGGTTATTGAATTCTAATGATGTTTCTTCTATTTCCCAAAAGCGTTCTAGGTTGGTGGTGGTAGCTGACACGACTTTTTCAGGTTTTGTCTTTTTATTAATAACACCTGAGAGTATCCATCCAAATATTGTTGATTGCGCCAACACGCCCCTTTTTTATGAACGCCTTCTTTAATGATATGTGGAATTATATCGCCTCCAATTACAATATCTATCCTATCTGATTCATTAAAGGAAGGATCTGCAAGAATAAAGTTCTTCCATTCCTCGATGTCATTTTCAAATGATTGACTTGGTTGAGCTCCTGTTAAACGAGGCAGTATTAATGCTTCCGTTTCCACCAAGTTGTTGCTTAAGAATCTTGGCCTTAATACTAGTTTTGTTTTTGCGCTTGAGACTCCAACTACTGCACCTCCGAGACCATGGATTTCCGTTTTGCATCTGGTTTTTGGTAGACGTAAAAGTTGTGATGCCTCTTCTGACAATGTTGTTATTTGTGAACCTTGATCAATTAGCGCCCTCAACATCAACTGTTCCCCATTTGCCGCTTGTACTTTAACTTGTGCTGTTGCCAGAAGTACTGATGTTGTAGTAGATCCTTTTGTGGTCATTGATGATGTTTGGGATTTGTCTTTATTTTCTTCGATAAGATGAAGAATTTTATGATGACCTTTTCCACAATGACAGCATTTTATTTTGCTAGAGCACCACTTGTTACTTTTATGTTCAATGCAGGTGAAGCACCATCTGTTGTTATAAGCTAATTTTCGTCTCTCAGCCGTAGACAAAGCCAAAAACTTCCTGCATTCCGGTGTGGAGTAGTTGTTTAGGTTGCAGTTAAGGCATGAGTTTTGTATTGAGTGAAATGAGGGCTATAAAAGGTTCGGCATCCTCTAATTTTAGATTCATCCCCTTAAGAATGTAAATGCAACTGTTTGTTGTATCCAACAGTTGTTTAAGGCTAGCTGAAGATTCACTATCCACTATTGGTTGATCCAGCAATATATCAACCTGGTTAGTGAACAGCAATCTTCTATTTTCGTACCTTTGCTTAAGGATCTCCAGCGCAGCTTCATAATTATTGGAAGTAATATTTAAATGCTGAATCAACTTTTTTGCCTCGCCTTTAAGTGAGGTCGTCAGCCTGTACATTTTTTCTACGTCGGAAAGCTGATGGCAATCATGCACTAAACTTTTAAATAAGTCGTAGAATGATGCCCAGTCGTTTATATTCCCTTCAAATTCGGGTATTTTTATTTTTGAGAGGTTCGCAGAACTGGAAAAATCAATGTTACTTGCTGATTTGGGAGTGCTTTCTGCATCTCCTTTTTTATTATTAATTATTTTTAAAGCTTTATAATAATCCTCGGTTTCTGTCAATAATCCATCTATGTTCATTGCTTCGGGAACTTTTTTAAATTTATTCAACATGCGCTGATATCTACTTTCTAACTGCTTTTGCTTTATTGGTAGACTGGTTATTGATAGTGTTTCTATATTTGTGATCAGTTCATCACATAATTCTTTGAGTGAATTTGCCATCTTAGAAAACTCTTCGTTAATTGTGTGCTTCTGCGCATATTCTGTCACATAAGTTACTTCCATTATTTTTGTGTCCTTATTTATTGACGATATTTCAGTCGCTTTTTCAGTTCTACTCTCTTCGTTTATGATGATTTCATCTATTTCTTTGATGATTGTTGTGATGTAGTCAAAATATCCTTGTGTGAAGTAATCTTCGGACTTATTTCCATATTTTGATAACGTTTCATTATTGGCTCTAAATTCATCTTTGAACTTTAAAACACGTTTTTTAAAATCATTTAATTTTGGTAGACGAATTGGTCGATCGTCCAATTTTGTATGTATACATACAATTTCGTCCCCAATAACCTTTTGGCGTTCCAAAATTTTAGGAATAGCTGCCATGATGATTGTGTTTCCTTTTATATTTTTTTTTTAAACTTATCTTTGTTAAAGCCAAGATAAACGCTTATTTTAATTTGTATTTATTTTTTCTCAAAAATAAATTTGTTAATAAAAACCTAATTTTATTTTATTTTCTGGTTCAATTTTTTGTCGAAGGACCATGCACAAAATAACTTTTCGCTTTGAATGTTTGTAAGACACTCACTTTATTTATAAAATCAAAAACTTAATAACTAAGAACAAAAATCTTAAAACTAAACTAAATATATGTTTTAAAACACATGTGCGAGAAATAAGGGTTGTTTTACACATGTGTAAAATCCCAACGCACTTGCGTATGTCTTATCATAACAAATTTATTATCTATACATGTGATAAGACCGTAAGTGTGAACTGATTTGGGTTTCTTATATATTTTACCCATGCACACATTATTTTTATTATAAGATAGATAATATTATACTGAAATTTAAAACTAAATACTTAAAAATAAGGAAAATACAAACATTATTAATACAAATGTTGGTATTTTTGTTTTTATTACAAACATATTTTCCTAATAAAGAGTTTATTTTATTTAAAACACACATGAAGTATACATACTTATGTATGTTCAATTAGTTTGAACAGCAGTCGTTTATATATCTTTTTATTGCATTATAGTTGCCATTTGTTTTGGTATATAATTTGTTGCATAATATATTTTTAGAAAATGGCTAATTGGATAGATCGGTATAATTATTTTCACAGCTTTAAAAACGCGGTATTTTAAGGTTCCGATATGGCTACAAATAACATTGACAGTTTTCACGCTATGACAGTCATTAAGGCATCATTTTAAAGCATTATGATTGCACTTTAATATGGTATATCATTTGTACATTAATGTGTGTTTTTACAAATTGGTCAATTTGATAGATCGGTAGAATTATTGTTCTATGTTTAATAAACGCAGTAATCTGAGGTTCCCATATAGTTGCAATTAACCATTTTAAAGCATTAAAATTGCCGTTTGTTTTGGTATATAATTTATTGCATAATGTATTTTAAGATAATGGCCAGTTGGATAGATCGATAGAATTATTTTCCCAGGTTTAAAAAGGCGGTAATTTGAAGTTCCGATATGGTTGTGAATTACTCTTACAGTTTTCATGCTATGACAGTCATTTATGCATCATTTTAAAGCATTATGATTGCACTTTAATTTGGTATATCATTTGTGGAATAATGTGTTCGTCTAAAAAATTGTCAATTTGAAGGATCGGTAGAATTGTTGT